>NW_027182815.1:520000-627500 GCF_041146395.1 Eulemur rufifrons | reverse complement strand
AAGAAGTATGTCACAGAGCTTTTGAAATAAACACTACATTGAGAGTTATTTGCCAGTTTTTGCAGCACCTTTCACGATAATTGTGATAAGGTTCATCTCTCCCTCCTTAAATCCAAGATGGCTGCGACGGAAAAAACTATGGTGAGGCCTAGCTAACTTGGTGTTGCTGATACTTGGTATTGGAGCCTGGCAAGAGACCACTCTTTCAAGTATCATTCCACCATCCTTTCTCCATTATTTTAAAAGGCAGAGCACCTTTCACCAGTGAGCATAAGAATGAGTTGCTGGAGGGGATGTTTTTATGTCGAGTCAGGGGGTGGTGGAGGGGCAGGCCCTCTGTCAGTCTGGTGATTTGTTTTTATTATCCCCAGAGAGGAGAAGTGGGTATGTGTGTGGCAGGTGAAAAGGGCAGATCCTGTTTCAGTCTTAGACTGAACAGGATCCGCAGTTTTCAGCCTGTTCCTTTAAGAATCATTTGATTCATCAGCTGGGACTCTACCAAGGTTCTATAGACCCCTCTATGAGTGCGCCCAGTAAACTGGTTGGTTCCAAGAAGTATACCGCAGAGCTTTTGAAATAACTACTACGGTGAGAATTATTTGCCAGTTTTTGCAGCACCTTTCACAATAATTGTGTTAAGATTCGCCTCTGCATCCTTAAACACAAGATGGCTGCCATGGAAAACACTATGCTGAGGCATAGCTCACTTGGTGTTGCCAATACTTGGTACTAGACCCTGGCAAGAAGCCAGTTTTTTAAGTATCATTCCATGATCCTTTCTCCACTATTTTAAATGGCAGAGCACCTTTTGGCAGTTAGCATAAGAATGAGTCGCTGGAAGGGACTTTTTTTGTGGGGTCGGGTGGTGTTTGGGGGTCAGGGCATCTTTCAGTCTGGCGGTTTGTTTTTATTAGGCCCAGAGAGGAGAAGTGGGCATGTGTGTGGCAGGTGAAAAGTGCTGATCCTCTTTCAGTCTTAGGGTGAAAGAGGATCAGCAGTTTTCAGCCCATTTCTTTAAGAATCCTTTGATTCATCACCTGGCAATCTACCATGGTTCTCTGGACCCCTCAATGCGTGGGACCCTTTAACTGGATACTTCCAAGAATTATGCTGCAGAGCTTTTGAAATAACCACTACGTGGAGAATTATTTGCCAGTTTTTGCAGCACCTTTCACCATAATTGTGACAAGGTTCGTCTCTGCCTCCTTAAACCAAGCTGGTTGCCATGGACAAAACCATGCTGAGGCCTACCTCACTTGGTATTGCCTATACTTGGTACTGGAGCCTGGCAAGAAGCCAGTCTTTTAAGTATCATTCCACCAACCTTTTTCCATTGTTTTAAAAGGCAGAGCACCTTTTGCCAGTTAGCAAATGAGTTGCTGGAGGGCACGTTGTTGTGTGGGGTCAGGTGGTGTGTGAGGGGGCAGGCGCTCTGCCAGTCCAGTGTTTTTTTTTTTTAATCCTCAGAGAGGAGAAGTTGGCATGTGTGCAGCAGGTGAAAAGTGCGGATCCTGTTTTAGTCTTAGACTGAAACAGGATCCACATTTTCTGCCCGTTCCTTTAAGAATCATTTGACTCTTCTTCCGTGAATCCACCATGGTTCTCTATAACCCTCTATGCGTGGCCCCAGGTAACTAGCTGGTTCCAAGAAGTATGCCATAGAGCTTTTGAAATAACCACTACGTGGAGAATTATTTGCCAGTTTTTGCAGCACCTTTCACCATAATTGTGACAAGGTACTTCTCTGCCTCCTTAATCCCAAGATGGCTGCCAGGGAAAAAACTATGCTGAGGCCTAGCTCACTTGGTGTTGCCGATACTTGGTACGGGAGCGTGGAATAAAACCAGTCTTTCAAGTATCATTCCACCATCCTTTTTCCATTATTTTAAAAGGCATAGCACCGTTTGCCAGTTAGCATAAGAATGAGTCACTGGAGGGGACGTTTTTGTGTGGGGTCGTGTGGTGTGTGTGGGGGGGCAAGCCCTCTGTCAGTCCAGTGGTTTGTTTTTATTATGCCCAGAGAGGAGAAGTGGGCATGTGTGTGGCAGGTGAAAAGTGCGGATCCTGTTTCAGACTTAGACTGAAACAGGATCCGCACTTTTCAGCCCGTTCCTTTAAGACTCCTTTGATTCATTCTCAATGATGGTGGAATGGTGGTGACCTCCTGGATTCGTGCTCCTGGAGTGGAAGGCATGGGTCTCCCACTGCCCACAACCCTAGAGGTTCACTTCCCCACAAGAACGGTGGTGTGAATCCATGGAGAATCAGCGTGGGACAGAGAGAGAGAGCAAGAAAAGACTGAGGTGATTAGGGAAATAAATCACCAAAATCTGGAGAGTGCGGGATGGCCAATAGAGAAGGGAGCACGGGACAGCTGTACCCACCTCACCAGAGAGTGGGGTGGGTTCAGCCCCACAGGAAAGCATCTTGTTCCCCCTCTGACCTCCACACCCACTCAATTGAGGATCTGCCTGAAGTCGGTGCAGAATCGCCACGGGAGATGTGGGGCTCTGCAGAGAGGAGACATTGGCAGGAGGCATTTTGGACCCTGGAGTGCTGTGCGCAGCTGACGCACCTAGCAACTGTCTCCTATACGCGGGCGGTGGGGCTGCTTTGGTCCCGGCTCTAGCAGATGCCAAACTGCCTCGTATAGGTGGGCGGCTGGATTCTCCCGGTCCCCGGCTCCTCTGGCCTCTGCCGGTCCCTGAGCATTCAACCCCAGTGACAGTGATCTGCAGACGGGCGGCCGCCATTGTCGGGGTCCACAGCCTAAACGCTGAGGAGCGATTGGGTACCGGGCGGCTCCCTGGGCGGCTCCCTTCCCTAGTCCACGGACCCTGACTAGGAGCTCCACCTTTGTGTGAACACTGAGTGGTTCCCCAGTCACGAGAGAGTAGAGCGTGGACCTTGCAGACATTGGGGTGGGGCAGACCATCGCCCGCGGGAACTGCAGTGGCTGGGGCATTGGGCGAATGAGGGCACCGCTCCACTCTCCCTATCCACTGTCTTTCTCACAGAGAGAGACAGAAGCCACCTCGGGAGAGGAAGAGGGGCAGCCCCCCCAGCGGAGCTAGCAAAATCCTGAACAATATGTGAAGGGCTCCCCCTAGTGACAGAGGAGGCAGCTTACCTGGCACTCACAGTGTGCCCCTATCCAGACTAAAGCTGAAAGAAGGGATCTTAAGGATTCATTCAGATGGGAAGGGCTCAGCGAAGGAACTCTAGGAGTATAAAGAATCAAGCTGAAACCATGCCCTCAAAGAGGATTACTAGTTCTCCACCAATTAACACAAAGCAGATTCCAAATAGCAACATGTCACAGGAAGAATTTCAAACATGGATCATAAATACGCTGAACATTATGCAAGAAAAAATGGATAATCAACACAAAGAAACCACAAAAAAGATCCAGGACTTGGAAGAAAAATTCACCAAAGAAATTGAAATACTGAAGAAAAATCAAACTGAACTCCTGGAAATGAAAAATTTATTCAAGGAGCTACAAAACACAGTGGAAAGTCTCAAGAGCAGGGTAGATCAAACAGAAGAAAGAATCTCAGAGATCGAAGATAACACTTTCCAATTAAATAAGGCAGTCACAGAGTTACAACAAAGAAACATGAGAAATAATCATAGTCTACAAGAAATGTGGGATTATGTGAAGAAGCCTAACGTGAGAGTTATCGGCATTCCTGAGGGTGAAGAAGACAATAAGCAAGGGTTGAATAAAGTATCTGAAGATATAATTGAGGAAAATTTCCCAGGCCTTGCCAAATCTCTAGATACACAGGTTCAAGAAGCTCAAAGAACCTCTGAGAGATTCATACCAAATAGGAAGACACCACGTCATGTAGTTATCAGACTGACCAAAATATCCACTAACGAGGCCCTTCTTCAATCTGTAAGGAGAAAGAAACAAGTAACATACAAAGGAAAGCCCATCCGAATCACGCCAGATTTCTCAACTGAAACCTTACAAGCAAGAAGAGATTGGAGCCCCATTCTCACTCTTCTGAAACAGAATAATGCCCAGCCTAGAATCCTGTACCCAGATAAGCTCAGTTTTATATATGAAGGTGAAATTAAGACATTCTCAGATAAACAAAAACTCAGAGAATTCACCAAGACAAGAGCAGCTTTCCAAGAAGTATTCAAAACAGAGTTACACGTGGTCCAGCACAAGAAGGACCCTCGAATGTAACACTAATCAAGAGATAAATATGAAAACACAGTTATCATAATGGCTCAAGAGAGAAAACAGATCAATGAAATTCAACCCAACATGAGGAACAGCAATCTGTCTCGCTTATCAGTTCTCTCATTAAATGTGAATGGATTGAATTCCCCACTCAAGAGACATGGACTGGCCCAATGGATAAAAAAGATATAAGCCAAGTATCTGCTGTCTTCAGGAAACTCATCTAACCTGCAAGGATGCATTTAGACTGAAAATAAAAGGGTGGAAATCAATATTCCAAGCAAATGGAACCCAAAAGAAAGCTGGCGTGGCAGTTCTAATCTCCGATAACGTAGTTTTTAAATCAACAAAAGTAAAGAAACACAAAGATGGTTACTATATACTGGTGAAGGGTACAATTCAACAAGAAGACATAACTATACTTAACATATATGCACCCGATCTAGGTGCACCCAGATTCATAAAGCAAACCCTACTTGATCTGAACCAAATGATAGATAACAACACTTTAGTAGCCAGAGATTTTAACACGCCACTGACAGTTCAAGACAGATCCTCCAAACAAAAAATAAACAAAGAAATATTGGACGTAAATAGAATGCTAGAACAAATGGGCCTG
This sequence comes from Eulemur rufifrons, assembly GCF_041146395.1. Classification (NCBI taxonomy): domain Eukaryota; kingdom Metazoa; phylum Chordata; class Mammalia; order Primates; family Lemuridae; genus Eulemur; species Eulemur rufifrons. Next base: position 622,683 of record NW_027182815.1, on the reverse strand, counting down.
ACTGACATCTACAGGACATTCTACCCAAATACCACTGAATATAAGTTCTTCTCATCAGCTCATGGGACATTCTCCAAGATTGACCATATCTTAGGACATAAAGAATGTCTTAAAAAATTTAAAAATATAGAAATAATACCATCCAGCTTCTCGGATCACAGTGGAATAAAAGTAACAATGAACCCTAACAGAAATCCTCATTTCTACTCAAAGTCATGGAAGCTAAATAACCTTCTCCTGAACAATCATTTTATAAATGAAGAAATCAAGTCAGAAATCAAAAGATTCTTTGAATTAAACGACAAAGGAGATACAACTTATCAAAATCTGTGGGACACAGCTAAAGCAGTCCTGAGAGGAAAATTTATTTCCATAAATGCCTATACCAAAAAGACAGAAAACTTACAAATAGACAATCTAATGAATAGACTCAAAGAGCTGGAGAAGAAAGAAGAGACCAAACCCAAACCCAGCAGAAGGAAATTATTAAGATTAAATCAGAACTAAATGAAAAGGACCATAAGGGAGCATAAGGGAGATTAAACCAAACCATAACGGAGATTAATAAAACCAAAAGTTGGTTCTTTGAAAAAATAAACAAAATTGACACACTTCTGGCTAAACTAACCAAGAGCAGAAAAGAAAAATCTCTTATAACCTCGATCAGGAACACGAAAGGAGTAATCACGACTGATGCCACAGAGATACATGATATCATCTATGAATTCTACAAAAAATCTTTATGCACACAAATTAGAAAACCTGGAGGAAATGGACAAATTCTTATAAACACACAGCCTTCCCAGGCTCAACCAGGAAGAAATAGAATTCCTGAATAGACCGATATCTAGATCTGAAATTGAAACAGCAATAAAAAACCTTCCCAAAAAGAAAAGCCCTAGACCAGATGGGTTCACACCTGAATTCTACCATACCTACAAAGAAGAACTGGTGCCCATCGTACATAAACTATTCTCCAATATAGAGAAGGATGGGATTCTCCCCAACACTTTTTACCAAGCCAACATAATCCTGATACCAAATCCAGGAAAGGATGCAACTAAAACAGAGAACTATAGACCAATTTCTCTTATGAATATAGATGCAAAAATTCTCAATAAAATTCTAACAAATCGAATCCAAGTGCTTATCAAAAAAATAATCCATCACGACCAAGTGGGCTTCATCCCAGAGATGCAGGGATGGTTTGACATATGGGAATGTAATTCATCACATAAATAGAAGCAAAAATAAAGATCAGATGATCCTCTCAATAGATGCAGAGAAAGCATTTGACAAAATTCAACACCCTTTTATGATAAGAACACTTAACAAAATAGGCATAGATGGGGCCTATATAAAAATGATACAAGCCATATACGACAAACCCTCAGCCAACATCATACTGAATGGGGAAAAACTGAAAGCATTCCCACTTCAAACTGGAACCAGACAAGGCTTACCACTGTCCCCATTACTTTTCTACATAGTATTGGAAGTCCTTGCAAGAGCTATCAGGCAAGAGAGCAGAATCAAGGGAGTTGAAATAGGGACAGAAGAGATCAAACTCTCACTCTTTGCTGATGATATGATGTTATATCTATAAAACCCCAAGGTTTCAACCAAGAGACTCCTGGAATTGATCAATGAATTCAGTAAAGTCTCAGGATACAAAATCAATACACACAAATCAGAGGCATTCATATATGCCAATAACAGTCAAATGGAAAACCAAATTAAGGACTCAATACCCTTCAAAATAGCAACAAAGAAAATAAAATACCTAGGAATTTATTTAACTAAGGAGGTAAAGGACCTCTATAGGGAGAACTATGAAACACTGAGGAAGGAAATTGCAGAACATGTAAATAGGTGGAAAACCATACCATGCTCATGGATCGGTAGAATCAACATTGTTAAAATGTCTATACTGCCCAAAGTTATCTACAGATTCAATGCAATCCTTATTAAATTACCAACATCTTTTTTCACAGACATAGGAAAAATAATTTTACGCTTTGTATGGAACCAGGGAAGACCCCGTTTAGCAAAAGCAATCTTAAACAACAAAAACAAAATGGGAAGTATTAATTTGCCAGACTTCAAACTATACTACAAGGCTGTGGTTCTTAAAACAGCCTGGTACTGGCACAAGTGCAGGGACACAGACCAGTGGAACAGAACAGAAAATCCCAATATAAAACCATCCTCATATAGCCATCTAATCTTTGACAAAGCAGACAAAAACATACTCTGGGGAAAAAATTCCTTATTTAATAAATGGTGCTGGGAAAACTGGATGTCCACATGTAGAAGACTAAAACAGGACACATAACTCTCACCCCTCACAAAAATCAAATCACAGTGGTTAACAGACTTAAACCTAAGGTCAGAAACTATTAGAATTCTAGAAGAAAATGTAGGAAAGACTCTTACAGACATTGGCCTAGGCAAAGAATTTATGAAGAAGACCCCTAAAGCAATCACAGCAACAACAAAAATAAATAAATGGGACCTGATCAAATTAAAAAGCTTCTGCACAGCCAAAGAAACAGTCACGAGAGTAAATGGACAACCTACAGAATGGGAAAAAATTTTCGCATACTACACATCAGATAAAGGACTGATAACAAGAATCTATTTAGAACTCAGGAAAATCAGTAAGAAAAAATCAAACAACCCTATCAAAAAGTGGGCAAAGGACATAAATAGAAATTTTTCAAAAGAAGATATAAAAATGGCTAACAAACATATGAAAAAGTGTTCAACATCTCTAATCATCAGGGAAATGCAAATCAAAACCACAATGAGATATCACTTAACTCCAGTGGGAATGGCCTTTATCAAAAAGTCCCAAAACTATACATGTTGGTGTGGGTGTGGGGAGATAGGTACATTCATACACTGCTGGTGGGACTGTAAACTAGTGCAGCCCCTGTGGAAAGCAATGTGGAGATACCTTAAACAGATTCAAGTAGACCTACCATTCGATCCAGCAATTCCATTATTGGACATCTACCCAGAAGAACAAAAGTCATTCTATAAAAAAGACACCTGCACCTGAATGATTATAGCAGCACAATTCACAATCACAAAGATGTGGAAACAACCCAAATGCCCATCAATTCATGAATGGATTAGCAAAATGTGGTATATGTATAACATGGAATATTACTCAGCTATTAGAAATAATGGCGATATGGCATCTCTTTGGTTCTCCTGGAGAGAGCTGGATCCCATTCTATTAAGTGAAGTATCCCAAGAATGGAAAAATAAGCACCACATGTACTCACCAGCAAATTGGTTTCCCTGAGTGCACATTTGGGAACAACACCAATTGGGTATCGGACAGAGGTTGGGGCCGGGTGGAAGGGATGGGTGTATACCTACTTGATGAATGTGATGTGCACTGCCTGGGGAATGGACACCCTTCAAGTTCTAACTGGGGGGGATGGGGTGGGGGAGAGGAGGGGTGCACACCTACATGATGAATGTGATGTGCACTGACTAGCGAATGGACAAAATTGAAGCTCAGAATCGGGGGAAAGGGGAGGCATGGGGAATGTATATAGCCTGATCTTTTGTACCCCCATAATGAGCTAACAAACAAACAAACAAACAAAAAAGAATCGTTTGATTCATCAGCTGGGAATACACCATGGTTCTTTAAAGACCTCTATGCGTGGGCCCAGGTAACTGGCTAGTTCCAAGAAGTATGCCACAGAGCTTTTGAAATAACCACTACGTTGAGAATTATTTGCTAGTTTTTGCACCACCTTTCACCATAATTGTGATAAGGTTCGTCCGTGCCTCCTTCAACCCAAGATGGCTGGGGCGGACAAAACTATGCTGAGGCCTAGTTCACTTGGTGTTGCCGATAGTTGGTACTGGAGCCTGGCAAGAAGCCATGCTATTAAGAGTCATTCCACCATCCTTTCTCCATCATTTTAAAAGGCAGAACACCTTTTTCCAGTTATCATAAGAATGAGTTGCTGGAGGGGACGTTTTTGAGTGGGGTCGGGTGGTGCGTTGAGGGGAAGGCTCTCTGTCTGTCTGGTGGTTTGTCTTTATTATGCCCAAAGAGGAGAGGTGGGCATGTGTGTGGCAGGTGAAAAGTACGGATCCTGTTTCAGTCTTAGACTGAAACAGGATCCGCACTTTTCAGCCTGTTCCTTTACGAATCCTTTGATTCATCAGCTGGGAATCCACCATGGCTGTCGAGACCCCTCTATGTGTGGGCCCAGGTAACTGGCTAGTTCCAAGATGTATGCCGTAGAGCTTTTGAAATAACCACTAGGTTGAGAATTGTTTGCCAGTTTTTGCAGCACCTTTGACCATAATTGTGATAAGGTTCATCTGTGCCTCCTTAAACCCAAGCAGGCTGCCACGGACAAAACTATGCTGAGGCCTAGCTCCCTTGGTGTACCGATACATTTTACTGGAGCCTGGCAAGAAGCCATTTTTTTTAAGTACAATTCCACCGTCTTTTCTCCATTAGTTTAAAAGGCAGTGCACCTTTAGCCAGTTAGCATAAAGATGAGTCACTGGAGCGGCTTTTTGTGTGGGGTTGGGTGTGTGTGGGAGGGCAGGCCCTCTGTCAGTCCGGTGGTTTGTTTTTATTATTCCCAGAGAGGAGAAGCGGGCATGTATGTGGCAGGTGAAAACTTTGGATCCTGTTTCAGTCTGAAACAGTATCTCCGCTTTTGAGCCTGTTCCTTTTGGAATCCTTTAATTCATCAGTTGGGAATCCACCATGGTTCTCTAGACCTCCCTGAGCGTGGGCCCAGGTAACTGGCTAGTTCCAAGAAGTATGCCGCAGAGCTTTGGAAATAACCACTACATTGAGTATTATTTGCCAGTTTTTGCAGCAACTTTCACAATGATTGTGAAAAGGTTAGGCAGTGCATCCTGAAACCCAAGCTGGCTTCCACAGAAAAAACTACGGTTAGGCCAATCTCCCTTGGAGTTGCCGATAATTGGTACTGGTCCGTGGCAAGAAGCCATTCCTTTAAGTATCATTCCACCTTCCTTTCACAACTATTTTAAAAGGCAGAGCACCTATTGTCATTTAGCTTAAGGATGAGTCGCTGGAGGAAACGTTTTTGTGTGGAGTGGGAGAGGCAGAGCCAGGCCCTCTGTCAGTCCAGTGGTTTGTTTTTATTATCCCCGGAGAGGAGAAGTGGACATGTGTGTGGCAAGTGAAAAGTGTGGATCCTGTTTCAGTCTTAGACTGATACAGGATCGGCACTTTTCATCCTGTTCCTTTAAGAATCCTTTGCTTCATCAGCTGGGAATCCACCATAGTTCTCTACACCCCACTATGTGTGGGCCCACTTAACAGGCTAGTTCAAAGAAGTATGCCACAGAGCATTTGAAATAACCACTACCATGGAAATTATTTGCCAGCTTTTCCAGCACTTTTACCATAATTTTGATAAGGTTCATTTGTGCTTCCTTAAACCCTAGATGGCTTCCATGGACAAACCTATACTGAGGGTTCTCTCGCTTGGTGTTGCCAATACTTGGTACGGGAGTCTGACAAGAATCCAGTCTTTTAATTATCATTGCACCATCCTTTCTCCCTTATATTAAAAGGTGAGCAACTTTCGGCAGTTAGCATAAGGATGAGTCAACGGAGGGGATGTTTTTGGGTGGGATTGGGGTGGTTTGGGGGACAGTCCCTCTGTCAGTCTGGTTGTTTGTGTTTATTATGCCCAGACAGGGAAGTGGATATATTTGTGGCAGGTGAAATGTGCGGATCCTGTTTCAGTTAGACTGAAACAGTATCCGCACTTTTCAGCTGGTTCCATTAAAAATCCTTTGATTCATCAGCTGGGAATCCACCATGGTTCCTTAGAACCCTCCATGCATGGGCCCATGAACTGGCCTGTACCAAGATGTATGCTGCACAGCTTTTGAGATAAACACTACGTGTAGAATTATTTGCCAGTTTCTGCAGCACATATCACCATAATTGTGATAAGGATCGTCTGTGCCTCCTTAAACACAAGATGGCTGCCATGGAGAAAACTATGCTGAGGCCTAGGTCACTTGGATTTCACGACACTTGTTACTGGAGGCTGGAAGGAGGCCATTCTTTTAAGTATCATTCCACCATACTTTCCCCATTATTTTAAAATGCACGGAAAGCTTTGCAAGTTAGCATAATAATTAGTAGCTGGAGGGGACATTTTTATTTGTGGGGTCGGTGTGGGTGGGGGGCGCAGGCCCTCTGTCAGTTCGCTGGATTGTTTTTATTTTCCCCAGACCGGAGAAGTGGGCATGTGTGTGGCAGGTGAAAAGTTCGGATCCCGTTTCTGTCTTAGACTGAAACAGAAACCGCACTTTTCACCCCGTTCCATTAAGAATCCCTTGCTTCATCAGCTGGGAATCCACCATGGGCCTCTAGACTGCTCTATGCGTGGGCCCAGTTAACTGGCTAGTTCAAAGAATTATGCCGCAGAGCTTTTCAAGTAACCACTACCATGAGAATTACTTGACCGCTTTTGCAGCACCTTTCACCATAATTGTGATAAGGTTCATCTGTGCCTCCTTAAACCCAAGATGGCTGCCAGGGACAAACGTGTGCTGAGGCCTAGGTGACTTGCTGTTGCGAATACTTGGTATGGGAGTCTGGCAATAAGCCAGTCTTTTAGGTATAATTCCACCATTCTATCTCCATTATTTTAAAAGGCAGAGGACGTATTGCCAGATAGCATAAGGATCAGTCGCTGGAGGGCACGATTTAGTGTGGGGTGGTGGGGGGCGGGGGCAGGCCATCTGTCAATCCGATGGGTTGTTTTTGTTATCCCTAGAGAGGAGAAGTGGGCATGTGTGTTGCAGGCAAAAAGTCAGAATCCTGTTTCAGTCAGGATCTGCACTTTTCAGCCTGTTCCTTTAAGAATCCTTAGATTCATCACCTTGGAATCCACCATGGTTCTCTAGACCCCTCTATGCGTGGGCCCAGGTAACTGGCTTCTTCCAAGAAGTATGCCACAGAGCTTTTGAATTAAACAGTACGTTGAGAATTATTTGCCGGGTTTTCAGCACGTTTCACCATAATTATGATAAAGTTTGTATGTGCCTCCTTAAACCCAACATGGCTGCCACGGGCATAACTATGCTGAGGCGTAGCTGACTTGGTGTTGCCTATTTTTGTTAGTGGAGACTGACAAGAAGCCATTCTTCTAAGTATCACTCCACCGTCCTTTCTCCATTGTTTAAAAATGCAGGGAAATTTTGCAAGTTAGCATAATAATTAGTAGCTGGAGGGGAATTTTTTGGGGGGGATCTGCGTGGGTGGAAGGGGGGCAGGCCCTTTGTCAGTTCGCTGGTTTGTTTTTATTATCCCCAGAGAGGAAAAGTGGGCATGTGTGTGGCAGGTGAAAAGTGTGCGTCCTGTTTCAGTCTTAGACAGACACAGGATCTGCACTTTTCACCCCGTTCCATTAAGAATCCTTTGCTTCATCAGCTGGGAATCCACCATGGTTCTCTAGACCCCTCTTTTAGTGCACACAGAAAACTGCCTGGTTCCAAGAAGTTTTCCTCAGAGCTTTTGAAATAACCACTACTATGGAAATTATTTGCCAGCTTTTCCAGCACTTTTACCATAATTTTGATAAGGTTCATCTGTGCTTCCTAAAACCCTAGATGGCAGCCACGGACAAACCTATGCTGACACCTAGGTCACTTCCTGTTGCCAATAATTGGTATGGGAGTCTGGCAAAAGGCCAGTATTTTAAGTATAATTCCACCATCCTATCTTCATTATTTTAAAACGCAGAGGACCTTTCGCCAGATAGCATAAGGATGAGTCGCTGGAGGGGACCTTTTTGTGTACAGTGTTGGGGGGCGGGGGAGGACATCTGTCAATCTGATTGATTGTTTTTATTATCCCTAGAGAGGAGAAGTGGGCATGTGTGTTGCAGGCAAAAAGTGCATATAGTGTTTCAGTCTCACACTGAAACAGGATCCGCACTTTTCAGCCTGTTCCTTTAAGAATCCTTTGATTCATGACCTGGGAATCCATCATGGTTCTCTAGACCCCTCTATGCGTGGGCCCAGAAAACTGCCGGGTTCCAAGAAGTATTCCACAGAGCTTTTGAAAAAACCACTACGTTGAGAATTATTTGCCAGGTTTTGCAGCACCTTTCATCATAATTGTCATAAGGTTCGTCTCGAGATGGCTGCCATGGACAAAACTATGCTGAGGCCGAGCTCACTTTGTGTGGCCGATCCTTGGTACTGGAGACTGGAAAGAATACATTCTTTTAAGTATCATTTCACCATCCTTCTCCACTATTTTAAAAGTCAGAGCACCTTTTGGCAGTTAGAATAACAAGGAGTCGCTGGACGGGAAGTTTTTATGTGGGGTCTGGGGGCTGGTGCGGCAAGCCCTCTGCCAGTTCTGTGGTTTCTTTTTATTATCCCCAGAGAGGAGAAGTGGGCATGTGTTTGGCAGGTGAAAAGTGCAGATCCTGTTTCAGAGTATGAAACAGGATCCGCATGTTCATCCTGTTCCTTTAAGAATCCTTTGCTTCATCAGCTGGGAATCCACCATAGTTCTCTACACCGCACTATGCGTGGGCCCAGTTAACTGGCTAGTTCAAAGAAGTATGCCGCAGAGCTTTTGAAATAACCACTACCATGAGAATTATTTAACAGCTTTCGCAGCACCTTTTATTATAATTGTTATAAGGTTCATCTGTGTCTCCTTAAACCCAAGATGGCTGCCATGGACAAACCTATGCTGAGGCCTATGTCACTTGCTGTTGCCAATACTTGGTATGGGAATCTGGCAATAAGCCAGTCTTTTAGGTATAATTCTACCATCCTATCTCCAGTTTTTTAAAAGGCTTATGACCTTTCACCAGATAGCATAAGGACGAGTCGCTGGAGCAGACTATTTTGTGTGGGGTGGTGGGGGCCGGGGGCAGGGCATCTGTAAATCCGATGGGCTGTTTTTGTTATCCCTAGAGATGAGAAGGGCGAATGTGTGTTGCAGGCAAAATGTGCGGATCCTGTTTCACACTTAGACTGAAACAGGATCTGCACTTTTGAGCCTGTTCCTTTAAGAATCCTTTGATTCATCACCTGGGAATCCACCATGGTTCTCTAGACCTCTCTTTGCATGGGCACAGGTAACTGGCTTGTTCCAAGAAGTATGCGACAGAGCTTTTGAATTAACCAGTACTTTTAGAATTGTCAGGTTTTTAGCATGTTTAAACGTAATTGTGATAACGTTTGAATGTGCCTCCTTAAACCCAAGATGGCTGCCACGGATATAAATATGCTGAGGCATACCTGACTTGTTGATGCCTATTTTTGTTAGTGGAGACTGACAAGAAGACATTCTTCTAAGTATCATCCCAACATCATTTTTCCATTGCGTAAAAATGGAGGGAAATTTTGCAAGTTAGTATTATAATTAGATGTAGGGTACGTATTTTTTTTTCTTTTTTTGTGGGGTAGGAGTGGATGGGCGTTTCAGGCCCTCTGTGAGTTCGCTGGTTTTCTTTTATTATCCCCAGAGAGGACAAGTGGGCATGTGTTTGGCAGGTGAAAAGTGTGGATTCTATTTCAGAGAATTAAACAGGATCCACATGATCATCCCATTCCTTTAAGAATCCTTTGCTTCATCAGCTGGGAATCCACCATGGTTCTATATACTCCTCTATGCGTTGGCACAGGTAACTGGCTTGTTCCAAAAAGTATGCCGCAGAGCTTTTCAATTAACCAGTACGTTGAAAATTATTTGCAGGTTTTCAGCATTTCACCCTAATTGTAATAACGTTTGTATGTGCCTCCTGAAACCCAAGATGGCTGCCACGGACATAACTATGCTGAGGTGTAGCCAACTTGGTGTTGCCTATTTTTGTCAGCGGAGACTAACAAGAAGCCATTCTAAGTATAAGCCCACCGTCATTTTTCCATTGTTAAAAAATGCAGGGAAATTTTGCAAGTTAGCTTTATAATTAGTAGCTGGAGGGTACGTTTTTTTTTTTTTTTTTTTCCGTCGGGTCGGTGTCAATGGGGGGGTCAGGCCCTTTATAAATTTGCTGGTTTGTTTTTATTATCCCCAGAGAGGGGAAGTCGGCATTTGATGGCAGCTGAAAAGTGCGGATACTCTTTCAGAGAATTAAACAGCATTCGCATGGTCATCCCGTTCCTTTAAGAATCCTGGAAGGGCGCGGTGGCTCACGCCTGTAATCCTAGCACTCTGGGAGGCCGAGGCGGGTGGATCGCTCGAGGTCAGGAGTTCGAGACCAGCCTGAGCAAGAGCGAGACCCCGTCTCTACTAAAAATAGAAAGACATTATATGGACAACTAAAAATCTATATAGAAAAAATTAGCCGGGCATAGTGGCGCATGCTTGTAGTCCCAGCTACTCGGGAGGCTGAGGCAGTAGGATCGTTTAAGCCGAGGAGTCTGAGGTTGCTGTGAACTAAGCTGACGCCACGGCACTCACTCTAGCCTGGGCAACAAATTGAGACTCTGTCTCAACAAAAAAAAAAAAAAAAAAAAAAAGAATCCTTTGCTTCATCAGCTGGGAATCCACCATGGTTCTATATACTCCTCTATGCGTGGGCACAGGTACCTGGCATGTTCCAAGAAGTATGCCGCAGAGCTTTTCAATTAACCACTACGTTGAAAATTATTTGCAGGTTTTCAGCGTTTCACCATAATTGTGATAACGTTTGTATGTGCCTGCTGAAATCCAAGATGGCTGCCACGGACATAACTATGCTGAGGCGTAGCTCACTTGGTGTTTCCTATTTTTGTCAGTGGAGACTGACAAGAAGCCATTCTTTTAAGTATAATCCCACCATGATTTTTCAATTGTTTAAAAATGCAGGGAAATTGTGCAAGTTAGCATTATAATTAGTAGCTGGAGGGTACTTTTTTTTTTTTGTGGTGTCGGTGTGGATAGGGGTGCAAGGCCCTCTAGATGTTCGCTGGTTTGTTTTTATTATCCCCAGAGAGGAGAAGTGGGCATGTTGTTGGCAAGTGAAATGTGCGGATTCTGTTTCAAAGAATTAAACAGGATCCGCATGGTCATCCGCTTCCTTTAAGAATCCTTTGCTTCATCAGCTGGGAAACCACCAGGGTTCTATATACTCCCGTATGGGTGGGCACAGGTGACTGGCTTGTTCCAAGAAGTATGCCACAGAGGTTTTCAAATAAAAAGTACATTGAAAATTATTTGCAGGTGTTCAGCGTTTCATCATAATTGCGACAACGTTTGTATGTGCCTTGAAACCCAAGATGGCTGCCACAGACATAACTATGCCGAGGCGTAGCTGACTTGGTTTTGCCAATTTTTGTTAGCAGAGACTGACAAGAAGCCATTCTTCTAAGTATCATGCCGCCATCATTTTTCCGTTGGTTAAAAATGAAGGGAAACTTTGGAACTTAGCATTATAATTAGTAGCTGGAGGGTACGGTTTTTTTTGTGTGTGTGGGCGATGTGGATGGGGGGGGTTAGGCCCACTGTCAGATCGCTGGTTAGTTTTTATTATCCCCAGAGTGGAGAAGTGGGCATGTGTTTGGCAGGTGAAAAGGGCGGATTCTGTTTCAGAGAATTAACGATGATCCCCATGCTCATCCCGTTCCTTTAATAATCCTTAACTTCATCAGCTGGAAATCCACAATGGTTCTATATACTCCTCTTTGCTTCGAACAAGTAACTGGCTTGTTCCAAGAAGTATGCCGCAGAGCTTTTCAATTAACCAGTACGTTGAAAATTATTTGCAGGTGTTCAGCGTTTCACCATAATTGTGATAACGTTTGTTTGTGCCTCCTGAAACCCAAGAAGGCTGCGACGGACATAAATATGCTGCGGAGTAGCTGACTTGGTGTTGCCTATTTTTGTTAGTGGAGACTGACAAGAAGCCATTCTTCTAAGTATCATCCCACCACCATTTTTCCATTGTTTTAAAATGCAGGGAAATTTTGCAAGTTAGTATTATAATTAGTAGCTGCAGGGTACTTTGTTTTTTGTGGGGTCGGTGTGGATGGGGGTGCAAGGCCCTCTAGATGTTCGCTGGTTTGTTTTTATTATCCCCAGAGAGGAGAAGTGGGCATGTTGTTGGCAGGTGAAAAGTGCGGATTCTGTTTCAAAAATTAATCAGGATACGCATGGTCATCCTCTTCCTTTAAGAATCATTTACTTCATCAGCTGGGAAACCACCATGGTTCTATATACTCCCGTATGGGTGGCCACAGGTTACTGGCTTGTTCCAAGAAGTATGCCACAGAGCTTTTCAAATAAAAAGTACATTGAAAATTATTTGCAGGTGTTCAGCGTTACATCATAATTGCGACAACGTTTGTATGTGCCTTGAAACCCAAGATGGCTGCCACAGACATAACTATGCTGAGGCGTAGCTGACTTGGTTTTGCCGATTTTTGTTAGTGGAGACTGACAAGAAGCCATTCTTCTAAGTATCATGCCGCCATCATTTTTCCGTTGGTTAAAAATGAAGGGAAATTTTGGAAGTTAGCATTATAATTAGTAGCTGGAGGGTACGGTTTTTTTGTTGTGTGTGGTCGATGTGGATGGGGGGGTCAGGCCCTCTGTCAGTTAGCTGGTTAGTTTTTATTATCCCCAGAGAGGAGAAGTGGGCATGTGTTTGGCAGGTGAAAAGGGCGGAATCTGTTTCAGAGAATTAACGATGATCCTCATGCCTATCCCGTTCCTTTAATAATCCTTTACTTCATCAGCTGGAAATCCACCATGGTTCTATATACTCCTCTTTGCGTGGGAACAGGTAACTGGCTTGTTCCAAGAAGTATGCCGCAGAGCTTTTCAATTAACGAGTACGTTGAAAATTATTTGCAGGTGTTCAGCGTTTCACCATAATTGTGATAACGTTTGTTTGTGCCTCCTGAAACCCAAGATGGCTGCCAAGAACATAACGATGCTGAGGCGTAGCTGACTTTGTTTTGCCTATTTTTGTTAGTGGAGACTGACAAGAATCCATTCTTCTAACTATCGTCTCACCATCATTTTTCCATTGTTTAAAAATGCAGGAAAATTTTGCAAGTTAGCATTATAATTAATAGCTGGAGGCTACGGTGTTTTTTTTTTTTTCCTGTGGGGTCCGTGTGGATGTGTTGGTCAGGCCCTCTGTCAGTTTGCTGGTTTGTTTTTATTATCTCCAGAGAGGAGAAGTGGGTATTAGTATGGCAGGTGAAAACTGCGGATCTGTTTCAGAGAATTAAACAGGATCCGCATGGTAATCCCGTTCCTTTAAGAATCCTTTGCTTCATGAGCTGGGAATCCACCATGGTTCTATATACTTCTCTATGCGTGGGCACAGGAAATTGGCTTGTTCCAAGAAGTATACCTCAGATCTTTTCAATTAACCAGTATGTTGAAAATCCTTTGCACGTTTTCAGCGTTTCACCATAATTGTGATAACGTGTGTATGTGCCTACTGAAACCAAATATGGCTGCTACGGACATAACTATGCTGAGGCGTAGCTGACTTGGTGTTGCCTATTTTTCTCAGTGGAGACTGACAAGAAGCCATTCTTCTAAGTATCATCCCACCATCATTTCTCCATTGTTTAAAAATGCAGGGAAATTTTGCAAATTGGCATTATAATTAGTAGCTGGACGGTACCTTTTTTTTGTGGGTCGGTCAGGATGGGTGTTCAGGCCCTCTGTCAGATCGCTGGTTTGTTTTTATTATCCCCAGAGAAGAGTAGTGGGCATGTGTTTGGCAGGTGAAAAGTTCGGATTCTGTTTCAGAGAATGAAACAGGACCCGCATGCTCATCCCGTTCCTTTTGGAAACTTTTGCTTCATCAGCTGGGAATCCACCATGGTTCTATATACTCCTCTATGTGAGGGCACAGGTAACTGGCTTGTTCCAAGAAGTATGCCGCAGAGCTTTTCAATTAAGCAGTACGTTGAAAATTATTTGCAGGTTTTCAGCGTTTCACCATAATTCTCATAACGTTTGTATGTGTCTCCTGAAACCCAATATGGCTGCCAAGGACATAAGTATGCTGAGGCGTAGCTGACTTCGTGTTGCCTATTTTTGTTAGTGGAGACTGACAAGAAGCCATTCTTCTAAGTATCATCCCACCACCATTTTTCCATTGTTTAAAAATGCAGGAAAATTTTGCAAGTTAGCATTATAATTAGTAGCTGGAGGGTACTTTTTTTATTTTTGGTGGGGTCAGTGTGGATGGGTTGGTCAGGCCATCTGTCAATTCACTAGTTTGTTTTTATTATCCCCAGAGAGGAGAAGTGGGCATGTGTTTGGCAGGTGAAAAGTGCGGATTCTGTTTCAGAGAATTAAACAGGATCCGCATGGTCATCTCATTCCTTTAAAAATCCTTTGCTTCATCAGCTGGGATTCCACCATGTTTCTATATACTCCTCTATGCGTGGGCACATGTATCTGGCTTGTTCCAAGAAGTATGCTGGAGAGTTTTCAAATTAACCAGTACGTTGAAAATTATTTGCAGGTTTTCAGCGTTTCACCATAATTTTCATAACGTTTGTATGTGCCTCCTGAAACCCAAGAAGGCTGCGACGGACATAACTATGCTGAGGAGTAGCTGACTTGGTGTTGCCTATTTTTGTTAGTGGAGACAGACAAGAAGCCATTCTTCTAAGTATCATCCCACCACCATTTTTCCATTGTTTTAAAATGCAGGGAAATTTTGCAAGTTAGCGTTATAATTAGTAGCTGGAGGGTACGGTTTTTCTTTTTGTGTGGTCGAAGTGGATGGGGGGGTCAGGCCCTCTGTCAGTTGGCTGGTTAGTTTTTATTATCCCCAGAGAGGAGAAGTGGACATGTGTTTGGTAGGTGAAAAGGGCGGATTCTGTTTCAGAGAATTAACGATGATCCCCATGGTCATCCCGTTCCTTTAATAATCCTTTACTTCATCAGCTGGAAATCCACCATGGTTCTATATACTCCTCTTTGCGTGGGAACAGGTACCTGGCTTGTTCCAAGAAGTCTGCCGCAGAGCTTTTCAATTAACCACTACGTTGAAAATTATTTGCAGGTGTTCAGCGTTTCACCATAATTGTGATAACGTTTGTATGTGCCTCCTGAAACCCAAGAAGGCTGCGATGGACATAACTATGCTGAGGAGTAGCTGACTTGGTGTTGCCTATTTTTGTTAGTGGAGACTGACAAGAAGCCATTCTTCTAAGTATCATCCCACCACCATTTTTCTATTGTTTTAAAATGCAGGGAAATTTTGCAAGTTAGCATTATAATTAGTAGCTGGAGGGTACGGTTTTTTTTTGTGTGTGGTCGATGTGGATGTGTTGATCAGACCCTCTGTCAGTTCGCTGGTTAGTTTTTATTATCCCCAGAGAGGAGAAGTGGGCATGTGTTTGGCAGGGGAAAAGGGCGGATTCTGTTTCAGAGAATTAACGATGATCCCCATGGTCATCCCGTTCCTTTAATAATCCTTAACTTCATCAGCTGGAAATCCACCATGGTTCTATATACACCTCTTTGCGTGGGAACAGGTAACTGGCTTGTTCCAAGAAGTATGCCGCAGAGCTTTTCAATTAACAAGTACGTTGAAAATTATTTGCAGGTGTTCAGCGTTTCACCATAATTGTGATAACTTAACGTTTGTTTGTGCCTCCTGAAACCCAAGATGGCTGCCACGAACATAACGATGGTGAGGCGTAGCTGACTTGGTATTGCCTATTTTTGTTAGTGGAGACTGACAAGAATCCATTCTTCTAAGTATCATCTCACCATCATTTTTCCATTGTTTAAAAATGCAGGAAAATTTTGCAAGTTAGCATTATAATTAGTAGCTGGAGGCTACGGTGTTTTTTTTTTTTTTTTCCTGTGGGGTCCGTGTGGATGTGTTGGTCAGGCCCTCTGTCAGTTCGCTGGTTTGTTTTTATTATCCCCAGAGAGGAGAAGTGGGAATTAGTATGGCAGGTGAAAACTGCGGATCTGTTTCAGAGAATTAAACAGGATCCGCATGGTAATCCTGTTCCTTTAAGAATCCTTTGCTTCATGAGCTGGGAATCCACCATGGGTCTATATACTTCTCTATGCGTGGGCACAGGAAACTGGCTTGTTCCAAGAAGTATGCCTCAGAGCTTTTCAATTAACCAGTATGTTGAAAATCCTTTGCAGGTTTTCAGCGTTTCACCATAATTGTGATAACGTGTGTATGTGCCTACTGAAACCAAATATGGCTGCTACGGACATAACTATGCTGAGGCGTAGCTGACTTGGTGTTGCCTATTTTTGTCAGTGGAGACTGACAAGAAGCCATTCTTCTAAGTATCATCCCACCATCATTTCTCCATTGTTTAAAAATGCAGGGAAATTTTGCAAGTTAGCATTATAATTAGTAGCTGGAGGGTACGGTTTTTCTTTTTGTGTGGTCGAAGTGGATGGGGGGGTCAGGCCCTCTGTCAGTTCACTGGTTAGTTTTTATTATCCCCAAAGAGGAGAAGTGGGCATGTGTTTGACAGGTGAAAAGGGCGGATTCTGTTTCAGAGAATTAACGATGATCCCCACGGTCATCCCGTTCCTTTAATAATACTTTCCTTCATCAGCTGGAAATCCACCATGGTTCTATATACTCCTCTTTGCGTGGGAACAGGTAACTGGCTTGTTCCAAGAAGTATGCCGCACAGCTTTTCAATTAACCAGTACGTTGAAAATTATTTGCAGGTGTTCAGCGTTTCACCATAATTGTGATAACGTTTGTTTGTGCCTCCTGAAACCCAAGATGGCTGCCACGAACATAACGATGCTGAGGCGTAGCTGATTTGGTTTTGCCTATTTTTGTTAGTGGAGACTGACAAGAATCCATTCTTCTAAGTATCATCTCACCATCATTTTTCCATTGTTTAAAAATGCAGGAAAATTTTGCAAGTTAGCATTATAATTAGTAGCTGGAGGCTACGGTGTTTTTTTTTTTTTTTCCTGTGGGGTCGGTGTGGATGTGTTGGTCAGCCCTCTGTCAGTTCGCTGGTTTGTTTTTATTATCCCCAGAGAGGAGAAGTGGGTATTAGTATGGCAGGTGAAAACTGCGGATCTGTTTCAGAGAATTAAACAGGATCCGCATGGTAATCCCGTTACTTTAAGAATCCTTTGCTTCATGAGCTGGGAATCCACCATGGTTCTATATACTTCTCTATGCGTGGGCACAGGAAACTGGCTTGTTCCAAGAAGTATGCCTCAGAGCTTTTCAATTAACCAGTATGTTGAAAATCCTTTGCAGGTTTTCAGCGTTTCACCATAATTGTGATAACGTGTGTATGTGCCTACTGAAACCAAATATGGCTGCTACGGACATAACTATGCTTAGGCGTAGCTGACTTGGTGTTGCGTATTTTTGTCAGTGGAGACTGACAAGAAGCCATTCTTCTAAGTATCATCCCACCATCATTTCTCCGTTGTTTAAAAATGCAGGGAAATTTTGCAAATTGGCATTATAATTAGTAGCTGGAGGGTACTTTTTTTTTTTTGTGGGGTCGGTCAGGATGGGTGTTCAGGCCCTCTGTCAGATCGCTGGTTTCTTTTTATTATCCCCAGAGAAGAGTAGTGGGCATGTGTTTGGCAGGTGAAAAGTGCGGATTCTGTTTAAGAGAATTAAACAGGATCCGCATGGTCATCTCATTCCTTTAAGAATCCTTTGCTTCATCAGCTGGGATTCCACCATGTTTCTATATACTCCTCTATGCGTGGGCACAGGTACCTGGCTTGTTCCAAGAAGTATGCTGGAGAGTTTTCAAATTAACCAGTACGTTGAAAATTATTTGCAGGTTTTCAGCGTTTCACCATAATTTTGATAACGTTTGTATGTGCCTCCTGAAACCCAAGAAGCCTGCGACAGACATAACTATGCTGAGGAGTAGCTGACTTGGTGTTGCCTATTTTTGTTAGTGGAGACAGACAAGAAGCCATTCTTCTAAGAATCATCCCACCACCATTCTTCCATTGTTTTAAAAAGCAGGGAAATTTTGCAAGTTAGCATTATAATTAGTAGCTGGAGGGTACGGTTTTTCTTTTTGTGTGGTCGAAGTGGATGGGGGGGTCAGGCCCTCTGTCAGTTCACTGGTTAGTTTTTATTATCCCCAAAGAGGAGAAGTGGGCATGTGTTTGACAGGTGAAAAGGGCGGATTCTGTTTCAGAGAATTAACGATGATCCCCACGGTCATCCCGTTCCTTTAATAATACTTTCCTTCATCAGCTGGAAATCCACCATGGTTCTATATACTCCTCTTTGCGTGGGAACAGGTAACTGGCTTGTTCCAAGAAGTATGCCGCACAGCTTTTCAATTAACCAGTACGTTGAAAATTATTTGCAGGTGTTCAGCGTTTCACCATAATTGTGATAACGTTTGTTTGTGCCTCCTGAAACCCAAGATGGCTGCCAAGAACATAACGATGCTGAGGCGTAGCTGATTTGGTTTTGCCTATTTTTGTTAGTGGAGACTGACAAGAATCCATTCTTCTAAGTATCATCTCACCATCATTTTTCCATTGTTTAAAAATGCAGGAAAATTTTGCAAGTTAGCATTATAATTAGTAGCTGGAGTCTACGGTGTTTTTTTTTTTTTTTTTTCCTGTGGGGTCTTTGTGGATGTGTTGGTCAGCCCTCTGTCAGTTCGCTGGTTTGTTTTTATTATCCCCAGAGAGGAGAAGTGGGTATTAGTATGGCAGGTGAAAACTGCGGATCTGTTTCAGAGAATTAAACAGGATCCGCATGGTAATCCCGTTCCTTTAAGAATCCTTTGCTTCATGAGCTGGGAATCCACCATGGTTCTATATACTTCTCTATGCATGGGCACAGGAAATTGGCTTTTTCCAAGAAGTATGTCTCAGAGCTTTTCAATTAACCAGTATGTTGAAAATCCTTTGCAGGTTTTCAGCGTTTCACCATAATTGTGATAACGTGTGTATGTGCCTTCTGAAACCAAATATGGCTGCTACCGACATAACTATGCTGAGGCGTAGCTGACTTGGTGTTGCGTATTTTTGTCAGTGGAGACTGACAAGAAGCCATTCTTCTAAGTATCATCCCACCATCATTTCTCCATTGTTTAAAAATGCAGGGAAATTTTGCAAATTGGCATTATAATTAGTAGCTGGAGGGTACTTTTTTTTTGTGGGGTTGGTCAGGATGGGTGTTCAGGCCCTCTGTCAGATCGCTGGTTTGTTTTTATTATCCCCAGAGAAGAGTAGTGGGCATGTG
Organism: Eulemur rufifrons; assembly: GCF_041146395.1. NCBI lineage: Eukaryota > Metazoa > Chordata > Mammalia > Primates > Lemuridae > Eulemur > Eulemur rufifrons. The sequence continues at coordinate 603,475 of NW_027182815.1, read as the reverse complement.
TTTGGCAGGTGAAAAGTGCGGATTCTGTTTCAGAGAATTAAACAGGATCCGCATGGTGATCTCATTCCTTTAAGAATCCTTTGCTTCATCAGCTGGGATTCCACCATGTTTCTATATACTCCTCTATGCGTGGGCACAGGTACCTGGCTTGTTCCAAGAAGTATGCTGGAGAGTTTTCATATTAACCAGTACGTTGAAAATTATTTGCAGGTTTTCAGCGTTTCACCATAATTTTGATATCGTTCGTATGTGCCTCCTGAAACCCAAGAAGGCTGCGACGGCCATAACTATGCTGAGGAGTAGCTGACTTGGTGTTGCCTATTTTTGTTAGTGGAGACAGACAAGAAGCCATTCTTCTAAGTATCATCCCACCACCATTTTTCCATTGTTTTAAAATGCAGGGAAATTTTGCAAGTTAGCATTATAATTAGTAGCTGGAGGGTACGGTTTTGTTTTTTGTGTGGTGGATGTGGATGGGGGGGTCAGGCCCTCTGTCAGTTCGCTGGTTAGTTTTTATTATCCCCACAGAGGAGAAGTGGGCATGTGTTTGGCAGGTGAAAAGGGCGGATTCTGTTTCAGAGAATTAACGATGATCCCCATGGTCATCCCGTTCCTTTAATTATCATTAAATTCATCAGCTGGAAATCCACCATGGTTCTATATACTCCTCTTTGTGTGGGAACAGGTAACTGGCTTGTTCCAAGAAGTATGCCGCACAGCTTTTCAATTAACCAGTACGTTGAAAATTATTTGCAGGTGTTCAGCGTTTCACCATAATTGTGATAACGTTTGTTTGTGCCTCCTGAAACCCAAGATGGCTGCCACGAACATAACGATGCTGAGGCGTAGCTGATTTGGTTTTGCCTATTTTTGTTAGTGGAGACTGACAAGAATCCATTCTTCTAAGTATCATCTCACCATCATTTTTCCATTGTTTAAAAATGCAGTAAAATTTTGCAGGTTAGCATTATAATTAGTAGCTGGAGGCTACGGTGTTTTTTTTTTTTTTCCTGTGGGGTCTGTGTGGATGTGTTGGTCAGGCCCTCTGTCAGTTCGCTGGTTTGTTTTTATTATCGCCAGAGAAGAGTAGTGGGCATGTGTTTGGCAGGTGAAAAGTGCGGATTCTGTTTCAGAGAATTAAACAGGATCCGCATGGTCATCTCATTCCTTTAAGAATCCTTTGCTTCATCAGCGGGGATTCCACCATGTTTCTATATACTCCTCTATGCGTGGGCACAGATACCTGGCTTGTTCCAAGAAATATGCCGCAGAGCTTTTCAATTAACCACTACGTTGAAAATTATTTGCAGGTTTTCAGCGTTTCACCATAATTTTGATAACGTTTGTATGTGCCTCCTGAAACCCAAGAAGGCTGCGACGGACATAACTATGCTGAGGAGTAGCTGACTTGGTGTTGCCTATTTTTGTTAGTGGAGACAGACAAGAAGCCATTCTTCTAAGTATCATCCCACCACCATTTTTGCATTGTTTTAAAATGCAGGGAAATTTTGCAAGTTAGCATTATAATTAGTAGCTGGAGGGTACGGTTTTTTTTTTGTGTGTGGTCGATGTGGATGGGGGGGTCAGGCCCTGTGTCAGTTCCCTGGTTAGTTTTTATTATCCCCGGAGAGGAGAAGTGGGCATGTGTTTGGCAGGTGAAAAGTGCGGATTCTGTTTCAGAGAATTAAACAGGATCCGCATGGTCAACTCATTCCTTTAAGAATCCTTTGCTTCATCAGCTGGGATTCCACCATGTTTCTATATACTCCTCTATGCGTGGGCACAGGTACCTGGCTTGTTCCAAGAAGTATGCCGCAGAGCTTTTCAATTAACCGCTACGTTGAAAATTATTTGCAGGTTTTCAGCGTTTCACCATAATTTTGATAACGTTTTTATGTGCCTCCTGAAACCCAAGAAGGCTGCGACAGACATAACTATGCTGAGGAATAGCTGACTTGGTGTTGCCTATTTTTGTTAGTGGAGACAGACAAGAAGCCATTCTTCTAAGTATCATCCCACCACCATTTTTCCATTGTTTTAAAATGCAGGGAAATTTTGCAAGTTAGCATTATAATTAGTAGCTGGAGGGTATGGTTTTTTTGTGTGTGTGGTCGATGTGGATGGGGGGGGTGAGGCCCTCTGTCAGTTCGCTGGTTAGTTTTTATTATCCCCAGAGAGGAGAAGTGGGCATGTGTTTGGCAGGTGAAAAGGGCAGATTCTGTTTCAGAGAATTAACGATGATGCCCATGGTCATCCCGTTCCTTTAATAATCCTTTACTTCATCAGCTGGAAATCCACCATGGTTCTATATTCTCCTCTTTACGTGGGAACAGGAACTGGCTTGTTCCAAGAAGTATGCCGCAGAGCTTTTCAATTAACCACTACGTTGAAAATTATTTGCAGGTGTTCAGCGTTTCACCATAATTGTGATAACGTTTGTTTGTGCCTCCTGAAACCCAAGAAGGCTGCGACAGACATAACTATGCTGAGGAGTAGCTGACTTGGTGTTGCCTATTTTTGTTAGTGGAGACTGACAAGAAGCCATTCTTCTAAGTATCATCCCACCACCATTTTTCCATTGTTTTAAAATGCAGGAAAATTTTGCAAGTTAGCATTATAATTAGTAGCTGGAGGCTACGGTGTTTTTTTTTTTTTCCTGTGGGGTCGGTGTGGATGTGTTGGTCAGGCCCTCTGTCAGTTCGCTGGTTTGTTTTTATTATCCCCAGAGAGGAGAAGTGGGTATTAGTATGGCAGGTGAAAACTGCGGATCTGTTTCAGAGAATTAAACAGGATCCGCATGGTAATCCCGTTCCTTTAAGAATCCTTTGCTTCATGAGCTGGGAATCCACCATGGTTCTATATACTTCTCTATGCGTGGGCACAGGAAACTGGCTTGTTCCAAGAAGTATACCTCAGAGCTTTTCAATTAACCAGTATGTTGAAAATCCTTTGCAGGTTTTCAGCGTTTCACCATAATTGTGATAACGTGTGTATGTGCCTACTGAAACCAAATATGGCTGCTACGGCATAACTATGCTGAGGCGTAGCTGACTTGGTGTTGCCTATTTTTCTCAGTGGAGACTGACAAGAAGCCATTCTTCTAAGTATCATCCCACCATCATTTCTCCATTGTTTAAAAATGCAGGGAAATTTTGCAAATTGGCGTTATAATTAGTAGCTGGAGTGTACTTTTGTTTTTGTGGGGTCGGTAAGGATGGGTGTTCAGGCCCTCTGTCAGATCGCTGGTTTGGTTTTATTATCCCCAGAGAAGAGTAGTGGGCATGTGTTTGGCAGGTGAAAAGGGCGGATTCTGTTTCAGAGAATTAAACAGGATCAGCATACTCATCTCATTCTTTAAGAATCCTTTGCTTCATCAGCTGGGATTCCACCATGTTTCTATATACTCCTCTATGCGTGGGCACAGGTACCTGGCTTGTTCCAAGAAGTATGCCGCAGAGCTTTGCAATTAAGCAGTACGTTGAAAATTATTTGCAGGTGTTCAGGGATTCACCATAATTGTGATAACGTTTGTTTGTGCCTCCTGAAACCCAAGATGGCTGCCACGAACATAACGATACTGAGGCGTAGCTGATTTGGTTTTCCCTATTATTGTTAGTGGAGACTGACAAGAATCCATTCTTCTAAGTATCATCTCACCATCATTTTTCCATTGTTTAAAAATGCAGGATAATTTTGCAAGTTAGCATTATAATTAGTAGCTGGAGGCTACGGTGTTTTTTTTTTGTTTTTTTTTTTCCTGTGGGGTCGGTGTGGATGTGTTGGTCAGGCCCTCTGTCAGTTCGCTGGTTTGTTTTTATTATCCCCAGAGAGGAGAAGTGGGTATTAGTATGGCAGGTGAAAACTGCAGATCTGTTTCAGAGAATTAAACAGGATCCGCATGGTAATCCCGTTCCTTTAAGAATCCTTTGCTTCATGAGCTGGGAATCCACCATGGTTCTATATACTTCTCTATGCATGGGCACAGGAAATTGGCTTTTTCCAAGAAGTATGTCTCAGAGCTTTTCAATTAACCAGTATGTTGAAAATCCTTTGCAGGTTTTCAGCGTTTCACCATAATTGTGATAACGTGTGTATGTGCCTTCTGAAACCAAATATGGCTGCTACCGACATAACTATGCTGAGTCGTAGCTGACTTGGTGTTGCGTATTTTTGTCAGTGGAGACTGACAAGAAGCCATTCTTCTAAGTATCATCCCACCATCATTTCTCCATTGTTTAAAAATGCAGGGAAATTTTGCAAATTGGCATTATAATTAGTAGCTGGAGGGTACTTTTTTTTGTGGGGTTGGTCAGGATGGGTGTTCAGGCCCTCTGTCAGATCGCTGGTTTGTTTTTATTATCGCCAGAGAAGAGTAGTGGGCATGTGTTTGGCAGGTGAAAAGTGCGGATTCTGTTTCAGAGAATTAAACAGGATCCGCATGGTGATCTCATTCCTTTAAGAATCCTTTGCTTCATCAGCTGGGATTCCACCATGTTTCTATATACTCCTCTATGCGTGGGCACAGGTACCTGGCTTGTTCCAAGAAGTATGCTGGAGAGTTTTCATATTAACCAGTACGTTGAAAATTATTTGCAGGTTTTCAGCGTTTCACCATAATTTTGATATCGTTCGTATGTGCCTCCTGAAACCCAAGAAGGCTGCGACGGCCATAACTATGCTGAGGAGTAGCTGACTTGGTGTTGCCTATTTTTGTTAGTGGAGACAGACAAGAAGCCATTCTTCTAAGTATCATCCCACCACCATTTTTCCATTGTTTTAAAATGCAGGGAAATTTTGCAAGTTAGCATTATAATTAGTAGCTGGAGGGTACGGTTTTGTTTTTTGTGTGGTGGATGTCGATGGGGGGGTCAGGCCCTCTGTCAGTTCGCTGGTTAGTTTTTATTATCCCCAGAGAGGAGAAGTGGACATGTGTTTGGCAGGTGAAAAGGGCGGATTCTGTTTCAGAGAATTAACGATGATCCCCATGGTCATCCCGTTCCTTTAATTATCCTTAAATTCATCAGCTGGAAATCCACCATGGTTCTATATACTCCTCTTTGTGTGGGAACAGGTAACTGGCTTGTTCCAAGAAGTATGCCGCAGAGCTTTTCAATTAACCACTACGTTGAAAATTATTTGCAGGTGTTCAGCGTTTCACCATAATTGTGATAACGTTTGTTTGTGCCTCCTGAAACCCAAGATGGCTGCCACGAACATAAGGATGCTGAGGCGTAGCTGATTTGGTTTTGCCTATTTTTGTTAGTGGAGACTGACAAGAATCCATTCTTCTAAGTATCATCTCACCATCATTTTTCCATTGTTTAAAAATGCAGTAAAATTTTGCAGGTTAGCATTATAATTAGTAGCTGGAGGCTACGGTGTTTTTTTTTTTTTTTCCTGTGGGGTCTGTGTGGATGTGTTGGTCAGGCCCTCTGTCAGTTCGCTGGTTTGTTTTTATTATCGCCAGAGAAGAGTAGTGGGCACGTGTTTGGCAGGTGAAAAGTGCGGATTCTGTTTCAGAGAATTAAACAGGATCCGCATGGTCATCTCATTCCTTTAAGAATCCTTTGCTTCATCAGCTGGGATTCCACCATGTTTCTATATACTCCTCTATGCGTGGGCACAGGTACCTGGCTTGTTCCAAGAAGTATGCCGCAGAGCTTTTCAATTAACCACTACGTTGAAAATTATTTGCAGGTTTTCAGCGTTTCACCATAATTTTGATAACGTTTTTATGTGCCTCCTGAAACCCAAGAAGGCTGCGACAGACATAACTATGCTGAGGAATAGCTGACTTGGTGTTGCCTATTTTTGTTAGTGGAGACAGACAAGAAGCCATTCTTCTAAGTATCATCCCACCACCATTTTTCCATTGTTTTAAAATGCAGGGAAATTTTGCAAGTTAGCATTATAATTAGTAGCTGGAGGGTATGGTTTTTTTGTGTGTGTGGTCGATGTGGATGGGGGGGGTGAGGCCCTCTGTCAGTTCGCTGGTTAGTTTTTATTATCCCCAGAGAGGAGAAGTGGGCATGTGTTTGGCAGGTGAAAAGGGCAGATTCTGTTTCAGAGAATTAACGATGATGCCCATGGTCATCCCGTTCCTTTAATAATCCTTTACTTCATCAGCTGGAAATCCACCATGGTTCTATATTCTCCTCTTTACGTGGGAACAGGTAACTGGCTGGTTCCAAGAAGTATGCCGCAGAGCTTTTCAATTAACCGCTACGTTGAAAATTATTTGCAGGTGTTCAGCGTTTCACCATAATTGTGATAACGTTTGTTTGTGCCTCCTGAAACCCAAGAAGGCTGCGACAGACATAACTATGCTGAGGAGTAGCTGACTTGGTGTTGCCTATTTTTGTTAGTGGAGACTGACAAGAAGCCATTCTTCTAAGTATCATCCCACCACCATTTTTCCATTGTTTTAAAATGCAGGGAAATTTTGCAAGTTAGTATTATAATTAGTAGCTGGAGGGTCCTTTTTTTTTTGTGGGGTCGCTTTGGATGTGGGTGCAAGGCCCTCTAGATGTTCGCTGGTTTGTTTTTATTATCCCCAGAGAGGAGAAGTGGGCATGTGTTTGGCAGGTGAAAAGGGCGGATTCTGTTTCAGAGAATTAACGATGATCCCCATGCTCATCTCGTTCCTTTAATAATCCTTTACTTCATCAGCTGGAAATCCACCATGGTTCTATATACTCCTCTTTGCGTGGGAACAGGTAACTGGCTTGTTCCAAGAAGTATGCCGCAGAGCTTTTCAATTAACCACTACGTTGAAAATTATTTGCAGGTGTTCAGCGTTTCACCATAATTGTGATAACGTTTGTTTGTGCCTCCTGAAACCCAAGATGGCTGCCACGAACATAACGATGCTGAGGCGTAGCTGACTTGGTTTTGCCTATTTTTCTTAGTGGAGACTGACAAGAATCCATTCTTCTAAGTATCATCTCACCATCATTTTTCCATTGTTTAAAAATGTGGGAAAATTTTGCAAGTTAGCATTATAATTAGTAGCTGGAGGCTACGGTGTTTTTTTTTTTTTCCTGTGGGGTCGGTGTGGATGTGTTGGTCAGGCCCTCTGTCAGTTCGCTGGTTTGTTTTTATTATCCCCAGAGAGGAGAAGTGGGTATTAGTATGGCAGGTGAAAACTGCGGATCTGTTTCAGAGAATTAAACAGGATCCGCATGGTAATCCCGTTCCTTTAAGAATCCTTTGCTTCATGAGCTGGGAATCCACCATGGTTCTATATACTTCTCTATGCGTGGGCACAGGAAACTGGCTTGTTCCAAGAAGTATACCTCAGAGCTTTTCAATTAACCAGTATGTTGAAAATCCTTTGCAGGTTTTCAGCGTTTCACCATAATTGTGATAACGTGTGTATGTGCCTACTGAAACCAAATATGGCTGCTACGGCATAACTATGCTGAGGCGTAGCTGACTTGGTGTTGCCTATTTTTCTCAGTGGAGACTGACAAGAAGCCATTCTTCTAAGTATCATCCCACCATCATTTCTCCATTGTTTAAAAATGCAGGGAAATTTTGCAAATTGGCATTATAATTAGTAGCTGGAGTGTACTTTTGTTTTTGTGGGGTCGGTAAGGATGGGTGTTCAGGCCCTCTGTCAGATCGCTGGTTTGGTTTTATTATCCCCAGAGAAGAGTAGTGGGCATGTGTTTGGCAGGTGAAAAGGGCGGATTCTGTTTCAGAGAATTAAACAGGATCAGCATACTCATCTCATTCTTTAAGAATCCTTTGCTTCATCAGCTGGGATTCCACCATGTTTCTATATACTCCTCTATGCGTGGGCACAGGTACCTGGCTTGTTCCAAGAAGTATGCCGCAGAGCTTTTCAATTAAGCAGTACGTTGAAAATTATTTGCAGGTGTTCAGGGTTTCACCATAATTGTGATAACGTTTGTTTGTGCCTCCTGAAACCCAAGATGGCTGCCACAAACATAACGATACTGAGGCGTAGCTGATTTGGTTTTCCCTATTATTGTTAGTGGAGACTGACAAGAATCCATTCTTCTAAGTATCATCTCACCATCATTTTTCCATTGTTTAAAAATGCAGGATAATTTTGCAAGTTAGCATTATAATTAGTAGCTGGAGGCTACGGTGTTTTTTTTTTGTTTTTCCTGTGGGGTCGGTGTGGATGTGTTGGTCAGGCCCTCTGTCAGTTCGCTGGTTTGTTTTTATTATCCCCAGAGAGGCGAAGTGGGTATTAGTATGGCAGGTGAAAACTGCGGATCTGTTTCAGAGAATTAAACAGGATCCGCATGGTAATCCCGTTCCTTTAAGAATCCTTTGCTTCATGAGCTGGGAATCCACCATGGTTCTATATACTTCTCTATGCGTGGGCACAGGAAACTGGCTTGTTCCAAGAAGTATGCCTCAGAGCTTTTCAATTAACCAGTATGTTGAAAATCCTTTGCAGGTTTTCAGCGTTTCACCATAATTGTGATAACGTGTGTATGTGTCTCCTGAAACCCAATATGGCTGCCAAGGACATAAGTATGCTGAGGCGTAGCTGACTTCGTGTTGCCTATTTTTGTTAGTGGAGACTGACAAGAAGCCATTCTTCTAAGTATCATCCCGCCATCATTTTTCCATTGTTTAAAAATGCAGAGAAATTTTGCAAGTTAGCATTATAATTAGTAGCTGGAGGGTACTTTTTTTTTTTTTTGGTGGGGTCAGTGTGGATGGGTTGGTCAGGCCATCTGTCAATTCACTGGTTTGTTTTTATTATCCCCAGAGAGGAGAAGTGGGCATGTGTTTGGCAGGTGAAAAGTGCGGATTCTGTTTCAGAGAATTAAACAGGATCCGCATGGTCATCTCATTCCTTTAAGAATCCTTTGCTTCATCAGCTGGGATTCCACCATGTTTCTATATACTCCTCTATGCGTGGGCACAGGTACCTGGCTTGTTCCAAGAAGTATGCCGCAGAGCTTTTCAATTAACCAGTACGTTGAAAATTATTTGCAGGATTTCAGCGTTTTACCATAATTTTGACAACGTTTCTATGTGCCTCCTAAAACCCAAGAAGGCTGCGACGGACATAACTATGCTGAGGAGTAGCTGACTTGGTGTTGCCTATTTTTGTTAGTGGAGACTGACAAGAAGCCATTCTTCTAAGTATCATCACACCACCATTTTTGCATTGTTTTAAAATGCAGGGAAATTTTGCAAGTTAGCATTATAATTAGTAGCTGGAGGGTACGGTTTTTTTGTGTGTGTGGCCGATGTGGATGGGGGGGTCAGGCCCTCTGTCAGTTCGCTGGTTAGTTTTTATTATCCCCAGAGAGGAGAAGTGGGCATGTGTTTGGCAGGTAAAAAGGGCGGATTCTGTTTCAGAGAATTAACGATGATCCCCATGGTCATCCCTTTCCTTTAATAATCCTTTACTTCATCAGCTGGAATTCCACCATGGTTCTATATACTCCTCTTTGCGTGGGAACAGGTAACTGGCTTGTTCCAAGAAGAATGCCGCAGAGCTTTTCAATTAACCAGTACGTTGAAAATTATTTGCAGGTGTTCAGCGTTTCACCATAATTGTGATAACGTTTGTTTGTGCCTCCTGAAACACAAGATGGCTGCCAGGAACATAACTATGCTGAGGCGTAGCTGACTTGGTTTAGCCTATTTTTGTTAGTGGAGACTGACAAGAATCCATTCTTCTAAGTATCATCTCACCATCATTTTTCCATTGTTTAAAAATGCAGGATAATTTTGCAAGTTAGCATTATAATTAGTAGCTGGAGGCTACGGTGTTTTTTTTTTTTTTCCTGTGGGGTCGGTGTGGATGTGTTGGTCATGCCCTCTGTCAGTTCGCTGGTTTGTTTTTATTATCCCCAGAGAGGAGAAGTGGGTATTAGTATGGCAGGTGAAAACTGCGGATCTGTTTCAGAGAATTAAACAGGATCCGCATGGTAATCCCGTTCCTTTAAGAATCCTTTGCTTCATGAGCTGGGAATCCACCATGGTTCTATATACTTCTCTATGCGTGGGCACAGGATACTGGCTTGTTCCAAGAAGTATGCCTCAGAGCTTTTCAATTAACCAGTATGTTGAAAATCCTTTGCAGGTTTTCAGCGTTTCACCATAATTGTGATAACATGTGTATGTGTCTCCTGAAACCCAATATGGCTGCCAAGGACATAAGAATGCTGAGGCGTAGCTGACTTCGTGTTGCCTATTTTTGTTAGTGGAGACTGACAAGAAGCCATTCTTCTAAGTATCATCCCACCATCATTTTTCCATTGTTTTAAAATGCAGGGAAATTTTGCAAGTTAGCATTATAATTAGTAGCTGGAGGGTACTTTTTTTTTTTTTTGTGGGGTCAGTGTGGATGGGTTGGTCAGGCCATCTGTCAATTCACTGGTTTCTTTCTATTATCCCCAGAGAGTAGAAGTGGGCATGTGTTTTCAGGTGAAAAGTGCGGATTCTGTTTCAGAGAATTAAACAGGATCCGCATGGTCATCTCATTCCTTTAAGAATCCTTTGCTTCATCATCTGGGATTCCAGCATGTTTCTATATACTCTTCTATGCGTGGGCACAGGTACCTGGCTTGTTCCAAGAAATATGCCGCAGAGCTTTTCAATTAATCAGTACGTTGAAAATTATTTGCAGGTGTTCAGCGTTTCACCATAATTGTGATAACGTTTGTTTGTGCCTCCTGAAACCCAAGATGGCTGCCACGAACATAATGATACTGAGGCGTAGCTGACTTGGTTTTCCCTATTTTTATTAGTGGAGACTGACAAGAATCCATTCTTCTAAGTATAATCTCACCATCATTTTTCTATTGTTTAAAAATGCAGGAAAATTTTGCAAGTTAGCATTATAATTAGTAGCCGGAGGCTACGGTGTTTTTTTTTTTTTTTTTTCCTGTGGGGTCGGTGTGGATGTGTTGGTCAGGCCCTCTGTCAGTTCGCTGGTTTGTTTTTATTATCCCCAGAGAGGAGAAGTGGGTATTAGTATGGCAGGTGAAAAGTGCGGATTCTGTTTCAGAGAATTAAACAGGATCCGCATGGTAATCCCGTTCCTTTAAGAATCCTTTGCTTCATGAGCTGGGAATCCACCATGGTTCTATATACTTCTCTATGCGTGGGCACAGGAAACTGGCTTGTTCCAAGAAGTATGCCTCAGAGCTTTTCAATTAACCAGTATGTTGAAAATCCTTTGCAGGTTTTCAGCGTTTCACCATAATTGTGATAACGTGTGTATGTGCCTACTGAAACCAAATATGGCTGCTATGGACATAACTATGCTGAGCCGTAGCTGACTTGGTGTTGCCTATTTTTTTCAGTGGAGACTGACAAGAAGCCATTCTTCTAAGTATCATCCCACCATCATTTCTCCATTGTTTAAAAATGCAGGGAAATTTTGCAAATTGGCATTATAATTAGTAGATGGAGGGTACTTTTTTTTTTGTGGGGTCGGTCAGGATGGGTGTTCAGGTGTTGAGCCTACGAATACTGAGTTGTAGAAATGCCCCCTGTATTTCTGGAGACAAGATTTGATTTCAGAAGTCAAATAAGGCTTTGCCTTAAGGAAAAGATAAATGTGTTAGTTCAAAAGCTGCCTCGTCTCAGGAGGGCGTCTTGCTGGTCAGTAGAAGCTGCATCTCAAGGAGACAGCTGTAAACTGGGCCTTTGGTTCTCACCTGTTTTGAAAGACAAGGCAGGCCTCCCTTAGGACCAAAGGTTGCTGGTGCTGCTGACAGGTGGACCCCCGGAGATGAGAGCTAATCACATAGATATGCTAATGCCCAAGCCGGGCCCAGATGGAACCATGCGGTTCAAGTAATTAACACAAAGCACAGCCCATGTTGACTTCTGGGATCATCTCTGTCTCCAAGAACACAATCACCAGAGCCAAGATGTCTCTGTTTGTTGCTAAAGTAATAGCCTTATCATAAAACTTAGAAGTTTGCCCCAAGAAGATTTTATAACCCATTGTTCCCCTAGTTAGAGTTAGTTAAAGGATCTGTAGTAGACTTTTAGGAGACTTTGACCCTAAAGCAAACTGCCTGTTAGTATCAAAATCCCGTTGCCCTTGGCAACCGGAGCCTGTATGTACCCTATATAATACCTGTGTGGAGTTTCAGTCGGGGAAATATTTGATGCGGGTAAAATATTTCCATCCGGATACCCTCCTTTATCTATTTTCATAAACTTTCACTTTATAAACAAACAAACAAAAAAAAAGGACCTCTTTGCGGGGAGCGTAGCTAACTCCCCGCAAACTGGCGTAGTCGGCAGGACACTCCGATAGGGTCTTGAAGGCAAAAGGCTTTGCTCGAGCGAAGAGTTCCCGAATTGCATCGCAAGGGACCTGGAGTGGATTGAAAGTCACGCGCGCGTCTTACCTAGTGAGAGGTAAGTGAACATCTCCAGGGCAAAGTAAATTATTATTCTGTCCGGATTAAAATAATGAGGAAGACTATCTTTTCTGAGTATGTGGAATTGTTGAGAGCTTATTAAAGAGTACTAGAGTAATTGCCAAAAAGAAAAATCTCGAGAAATTGTTAATTTAATTTCCAAGCACTGTGATTGGTTCCCACCTCCGGGTGAGTTCAAGCTGCAGCAAAAGTAGTTGGCGCTGAAAACATTATGAAAAGCGCTCCGAAAATAAATAAATAAATAAATAAATTAAATTTCTCTATGTATTTAAAAGCTCTGCTCTTTAATTTCTCAAGCTCTACAGCTGTTTCATTCTAACTCAGAATTCTCTTTTAGCGAGACGGAGGATATCCGTCCTAAAATAAGCTTAGTAAAAGATCTGGAGCCTGTTTTTAGCAGAAAAGAGAAGGTCAATTGGGACCTTCCGTCTGCATTGGGCCAGGATAAGACAAAGCCAATAAAAGTAGGTACCGACCCTCTTCTCGGGTCTATAGAAAATATAGAAAAGAGAAAAAGAAAGAATTCTAAAGGAGAACTTTCACTTTAAGAGCTCTCTGCGTGGCTCAAGTCAGCCGCTTTAAGCTTGGGAACCGCTACTCTCTAATGCAAATGATTCCCTGAAGCATGATCCACCGTTGAGAGAGGCTGTTAAAAAAAAAAAAAACTTTTAAAAAACAAACTAAGATCTTAGAAAAGATGATCAGGTTATTGCTCAAATTCAACAGTGCTGTATTAGAACATAAGAGAAGATAGCTTCTCCTAAACAGTCTGTGTTTTCTTGTGTAAGATGTTAAAGAAAATGTTAATGAAACTTATGTAGATTTTATCACTAGATTACAAGATGTGCAAAAAACGGTTAGTCCGCCTGACTTAAAAAATTTAATATTACATATATTGGCTTTTAATAATACTAATTCAAAATGTTAGCGGCTTTTACATCCGCCGCTCAAAAAAAAAAAAAAAAAAGGGTTTCGCCGAAAAGTTAAATCAGAGGCTTTTAAAATACAAATGTTGGCTGAGGCTAGCAGTGGGAAAGGCATTCCCAGAAAGCAAAAAACTGTCGTAAAATGTCTCGATTACGTCCGTAAAGGACATTTTGGAAAAAAAAAAAAATTATAAACAACTTTCCGGAGCTTTTATCACTGACCGGAGCTCTCTTACCTTAAAAGGGATTTCAGTACATTTGGGTATAGTTGATTCAGATTACTCAGGAAAAATTTCAGTTAATGATGAGTTCCAATTTTGATTATCTTATTCAGGCTAGAGACCGTATTGCACAACTTCTATTGTTACCTTATATACAGAAGTTCTAAGGCAAGGAGGTTTTGGGAGCACTGGAACTAAAGTGTATTGGCAAGCTTTAATTAATGACCAGAGACCTCAATTAGAGATTAAGTTAAATGGCAAATCTTTTGTTGGACTTGTAGATACTGGGGCTGATGTTACAATTATTTCTAAAAGTTTTTGGCCAAAGGCTTGGCCTTTACAAGAAGTTCCTACTGTTCTTACCGGAATAGGAACGATGACTGACATATTTCAAAGTCGACAAATTTTAAATTGTTCAGGTCCTGATGGACAGACAGCCACTTTAAAACCTTACGTGGCTAACATCACTATTAATTTGTGGGGAAGAGATTTGTTACAGCAATGGGGAGCATACATCAATATACCTAATACATCTGCTCCTGCTAAACAGATTATGTTAAATATGAATTATAACCCTTGTTTTGGTTTGGGTAAAAGGAGCCAAGGGGCTAAGACTTTCGAGGCACCAAAGGCACATACTTCTCGGCATGGTTTATGCTATCCAAATTTTGGATAGCGGCCACTGCTGCTGAAAAGCACCATTATGCTCTGGCTTTAAATTGGATATCACAAAAGCCTATATGGACAGAGCAGTGGCCACTAAACCAAGAAAAATTGGGTGCTCTTCAAATATTAGGAGAAGAACAATTACAAGCAGGACATATAGAGGAGTCCACCAGTCCGTGGAATTCTCCTATATTTGTTATTAAAAAGAAATCTGGCAAATGGCAAATGTTAACTGATTTAAAAATAATCAATATAATTATACAATTAATAATCAAGCCAAACGTATTGTTTCTCATTGTCCCACTTGTCAATTAATTAATCAGCTTAAATTTTCTGCAGGACTTAATCCTCGAGGTCTCTCGCCAAATGAATTATGGCAAATGGATGTTACTCATATTCCTAAATTTGGCAAGTTAGGTATTGTACGTGTTACTGTAGATACTTATTCCAGTCTTATTATGGCTACTCCATCCTCTGGAGAAACTGTTAGACATGTACTTTCACGTTTACACTCCTGTTTTGTATAAATGGGAGTCCCAGCCACCATTAAAACTGACAATGGCCCTGCTTACACTAGTCATTCTTTTGCAGCTTTTTATATTAAATGAGACATCAAGCACATTACTGGCATTCCTTATAATCCTCAAGGACAAGGTATTATAGAACGTACACATCAAACTTTAAAAAACATGTTATTAAAACAAAAAGGGGGAGGTAGACAGTCTCCCAAAGACAGAATAAATCAAGCCTTATTTACCTAAAATTTTTTGAATATTCATAAGGAAGATAAATTAACAGCAATAGAAAAGCATTGGAATGGGAGTCCACAATCAGACTCTTTCCCTCACCAGCCTATCTGGTGGAAAGATAATGTAGAAAATAAATGGAAAAAAGGATGGGCAAAGGTGTGGGGGAGAGTTTTTGCTTGTGTTTTGACAGATGACAGACCAACAGTCTGGATTCCAAGCAGAAGAATCAAACCCAGAGTGGAAACTCAAGGGGAAAAAGCAGAAGACACGTCAGGCACAGACCATGACGTGGGGACAGCTGAAGAGAACATACAAAGAAGCAGACAAGATATTGAACCGGACATTTGTACCTAAAACGTCTGTAAATCTTTTTCTTGCCATGATCTGCGTGGTGAGCATGGTGGTAAGAGTGTCTGGCAACCAGACACATCACTATTGGGCATTCTAAAATTGCACCCACAGATATACCCCTTTGTAAGAAAGTAATAATTTCTGATCCTAAAACTTGGGTACAATGGGACAATTATAGAGCTCACACGGGGCGCATTCTTGCTGGGTCCACATCTTATGGTGTTGTCCTAGACTGGAGTCCCTATGGACATCCTGCCTCCTCTCACAATTTTAAAAAGCTTCATTGGAATAAAACTGCCACCTCGATGTCTGTAAAAGACACTGACCTTAAAAGTCATATTACATGGCTCAATGATGGTATGAGCTCTCCAGCTCCTCATATTTTAGATGGCCCTATTCATGATCAATTGTGGAAAATATCAGCTGCTTTGCACCCTTTGCAGGCCTGGATTAGCACACACACTGGATACAAACAATAGCCGAGAATGGACTTTTAATTTAAATTCTACTCATTATATTCAAGTTTGTGTTAGACTGCCTTACTTATTTATGATTGGACATGCTGTTTATAAAGAACCTTCTTTCCTAGTGACCTGTGACAACTGTTCTTATTATACCTGTATTAAGAATTCTATAAAGTTCAACCCTTATAAAGAAACACTTTATATTTTCAAAGCCAGAACAGGACTGTGGTTACCTGTTAAAATGAATAGAGTCTGGCAAGAAACACCAGCAATGTTCCTTTTGGATAAACTACTTAACCACATTCTTAAACGTACAAAAAGATTTATTGGTCTCTTAATAGCAGCTATTTTGGGAATCATTGCTGTCACTGCTTCTGCGGCCACCGCAGGTGTGGCTCTACATCAGACCGTTCAGACCACTGAATTTGTTCAAAACTGGTACCATGATTCAAATCAATTATGGTCTACACAAAATCAAATTGACTCTAAATTAGCTACTCAAGTGGCTGACTTACAGCAAGCAGTCACCTTGTTGGGAGACCAGGTTATAAGTCTACAAAAGCAACTTAGACTTCGTTGTGATTGGAATATCACTCAATTTTGTGTTACACCTCATATATATAATCAAACTCGGTTTCCTTGGGAAAACATCAAAAAACATCTACTTAATCAAGGAAATCTGACTGAAGAGATTAAAAATTTACAACAAGAAATATTAAGTACCTTCAGTCACAAACTTAAATTGCTCTCTGAAGCTGACATTATTGATGACATCTCTTCTGGTTTGGAGTCAGCTGATCCACTTTATCATCTTAAGATCTATGGGAGTTCCACTATTGTAACTTTTAGCATTATTTTAATCCTTTGCTTGTGTTTATTTATAGTCTGGAGAAAACTCCGAAGCAGACAAGAATCCAGAGACCAACTCCTCGCTGTGATGGCTGTCCAACTCCATCAACTTTCTTCAAAAAATAAAAAAGGGGGAGATGTTGAGCCTAAGAATACTGAGTTGTAGAAATGCCCCCTGTATTTCTGGAGACAAGATTTGATTTCAGAAGTCAAATAAGGCTTTGCCTTAAGGAAAAGATAAATGTGTTAGTTCAAAAGCTGCCTCATCTCAGGAGGGCGTCTTGCTGGTCAGTAGAAGCTGCATCTCAAGGAGACAGCTGTAAACTGGGCCTTTGGTTCTCACCTGTTTTGAAAGACAAGGCAGGCCTCCCTTAGGACCAAAGGTTGCTGGTGCTGCTGACAGGTGGACCCCCGGAGATGAGAGCTAATCACATAGATATGCTAATGCCCAAGCCGGGCCCAGATGGAACCATGCGGTTCAAGTAATTAACACAAAGCACAGCCCATGTTGACTTCTGGGATCATCTCTGTCTCCAAGAACACAATCACCAGAGCCAAGATGTCTCTGTTTGTTGCTAAAGTAATAGCCTTATCATAAAACTTAGAAGTTTGCCCCAAGAAGATTTTATAACCCATTGTTCCCCTAGTTAGAGTTAGTTAAAGGATCTGTAGTAGACTTTTAGGAGACTTTGACCCTAAAGCAAACTGCCTGTTAGTATCAAAATCCCGTTGCGCTTGGCAACCAGAGCCTGTATGTACCCTATATAATACCTGTGTGGAGTTTCAGTCGGGGAAATATTTGATGCGGGTAAAATATTTCCATCCGGATACCCTTCTTTATCTATTTTCATAAACTTTCACTTTATAAACTATATCTTTGGCTCTGTGTATTATTATTGCCATTACTTTATATTTTTATATCTGTTTCCTACTATATTTTTCATCCTTTGCGATGATCCCTGCCTGAGAGACCTGATCGGAAGAAAAAAACTCTTTGCAGGGAGCGTAGCTAACTCCCTGCAAACTGGCGTAGTCAACTTAGAGATCTGATCAGAACAAAGAGAAAAGGACCTCTTTGCGGGGAGCGTAGCTAACTCCCCGAATTCAGGACCTCTGTCAGATCGCTGGATTGTTTTTATTATCCCCAGAGAAGAGTAGTGGGCATGTGTTTGGCAGGTGAAAAGTGCGGATTCTGTTTCAGAGAATTAAACAGGATCCGCATGGTCATCTCATTCCTTTAAGAATCCTTTGCTTCATCAGCTGGGATTCCACCATGTTTCTATATACTCCTCTATGCGTGGGCACAGGTACCTGGCTTGTTCCAAGAAGTATGCTGGAGAGATTTCAAATTAACCAGTACGTTGAAAATTATTTGCAGGTTTTCAGCGATTCACCATAATTTTGATAACGTTTGTTTGTGCCTCCTGAAACCCAAGAAGGCTGCGACGGACATAACTATGCTGAGGAGTAGCTGACTTGGTGTTGCCTATTTTTGTTAGTGGAGAATGACAAGAAGCCATTCTTCTAAGTTTCATCCCACCACCATTTTTGCATTGATTTAAAATGCAGGGAAATTTTGCAAGTTAGCATTATAATTAGTAGCTGGAGGGTACGGTTTTTTTGTGTGTGTGGTCGATGTGGATGGGGGGGCTCAGGCCCTCTGTCAGTTCGCTGGTTAGTTTTTATTATCCCCAGAGAGGAGAAGTGGGCATGTGTTTGGCAGGTGAAAAGGGCGGATTCTGTTTCAGAGAATTAACGATGATCCCCATGGTCATCCCGTTCCTTTAATAATCCTTTACTTCATCAGCTGGAAATCCACCATGGTTCTATATACTCCTCTTTGCGTGGGAACAGGTAACTGGCTTGTTCCAAGAAGTATGCCGCAGAGCTTTTCAATTAACCAGTACGTTGAAAATTATTTGCAGGTGTTCAGCGTTTCACCATAATTGTGATAACGTTTGTTTGTGCCTCCTGAAACCCAAGATGGCTGACACGAACATAACTATGCTGAGGCGTAGCTGACTTGGTTTTGCCTATTTTTGTTAGTGGAGACTGACAAGTATCCATTCTTCTAAGTATCATCCCACCATCATTTTTCCATTGTTTAAAAATGCAGGAAAATTTTGCAAGTTAGCATTATAATTAGTAGCTGGAGGCTACGGTGTTTTTTTTTTTTTTCCTGTGGGGTCGGTGTGGATGTGTTGGTCATGCCCTCTGTCAGTTCGCTGGTTTGTTTTTATTATCCCCAGAGAGGAGAAGTGGGTATTAGTATGGCAGGTGAAAACTGCGGATCTGTTTCAGAGAATTAAACAGGATCCGCATGGTAATCCCGTTCCTTTAAGAATCCTTTGCTTCATGAGCTGGGAATCCACCATGGTTCTATATACTTCTCTATGCGTGGGCACAGGAAACTGGCTTGTTCCAAGAAGTATGCCTCAGAGCTTTTCAATTAACGAGTATGTTGAAAATCCTTTGCAGGTTTTCAGCGTTTCACCATAATTGTGATAAAGTCTGTATGTGTCTCCTGAAACCCAATATGACTGCCAAGGACATAAGTATGCTGAGGCGTAGCTGACTTCGTGTTCCCTATTTTTGTTAGTGGAGACTGACATGAAGCCATTCTTTTAAGTATCATCCCACCATCATTTTTCCATTTTTTAAAAATGCAGGGAAATTTTGCAAGTTAGCATTATAATTAGTAGCTGGAGGGTACTGTTTTTTTTTTTTTTTTTGTGGGGTCAGTGTGGATGGGTTGGTCAGGCCATCTGTCAATTCACTGGTTTGTTTTTATTATCCCCAGAGAGGAGAAGTGGGCATATATTTGGCAGGTGAAAAGTGCGGATTCTGTTTCAGAGAATTAAACAGGATCGGCATCGTCATCTCATTCCTTTAAGAATCCTTTGCTTCATCAGCTGGGATTCCACCATGTTTCCATATACTCCTCTATGCGTGGGCACAGGTACCTGGCTTGTTCCAAGAAGTATGCTGGAGAGTTTTCAAATTAACCAGTACGTTGAAAATTATTTGCAGGTTTTCAGCGTTTCACCATAATTTTGATAACGTTTGTATGTGCCTCCTGAAACCCAAGAAGGCTGCGACGGACATAACTATGATGAGGAGTAGCTGACTTGGTGTTGCCTATTTTTGTTAGTGGAGACAGACAAGAAGCCATTCTTCTAAGTATCATCTCACCACCATTTTTCCATTGTTTTAAAATGCAGGGAAATTTTGCAAGTTAGCATTATAATTAGTAGCTGGAGGTTACGGTTTATTTTTGTGTGTGGTCGATGTGGATAGGGGGGTCAGGCCCTCTGTCAGTTCGCTGGATAGTTTTTATTATAACCAGAGAGGAGAAGTGGGCATGTGTTTGGCCGGAGAAAAGGGCGGATTCTGTTTCAGAGAATTAACGATGATCCCCATGGTCATCCCGTTCCTTTAATAATCCTTTACTTCATCAGCTGGAAATCCACCATGGTTCTATATACTCCTCTTTGCGTGGGAACAGGTAACTGGCTTGTTCCAAGAAGTATGCCGCAGAGCTTTTCAATTAACCACTACGTTGAAAATTATTTGCAGGTGTTCAGCGTTTCACCATAATTGTGATAACGTTTGTTTGTGCCTCCTGAAACCCAAGAAGGCTGCGACGGACATAACTATGCTGAGGAATAGCTGACTTGGTGTTGCCTATTTTTGTTAGTGGAGACTGAAAAGAAGCCATTTTTCTAAGTATCATCCCACCATCATTTCTCCATTGTTTAAAAATGCAGGGAAATTTTGCAAGTTAGCATTATAATTAGTAGCTGCAGGCTATGGTATTTTTATTTTTTTTTTCCTGTGGGGTCTGTGTGGATGTGTTGGTCAGGCCCTCTGTCAGTTCGCTGGTTAGTTTTTATTATCCCTAGAGAGAAGAAGTGGGCATGTGTTTGGCAGGTGAAAAGGGCAGATTCTGTTTCAGAGAATTAACGATGATCCCCATGGTCATCCCGTTCCTTTAATAATCCTTACTTCATCAGCTGGAAATCCACCATGGATCTATATACTCCTCTTTGCGTGGGAACAGGTAAGTGGCTTGTTCCAAGAAGTATGCCGCAGAGCTTTTCAATTAACCACTACGTTGAAAATTATTTGCAGGTGTTCAGCGTTTCACCATAATTGTGATAACGTTTGTTTGTGCCTCCTGAAACCCAAGATGGCTGCCACGAAAATAACGATGCTGAGGCGTAGCTGATTTGGTTTTGCCTATTTTTGTTAGTGGAGACTGACAAGAATCCATTCTTCTAAGTATCATCTCACCATCATTTTTCCATTGTTTAAAAATGTAGGAAAATTTTGCAAGTTAGCATTATAATTAGTAGCTGGAGGCTAAGGTGTTTTTTTTTTTTTTTTCCTGTGGGGTCTGTGTGGATGTGTTGGTCAGCCCTCTGTCAGTTCGCTGGTTTGTTTTTATTATCCCCAGAGAGGAGAAGTGGGTATTAGTATGGCAAGTGAAAACTGCGGATCTGTTTCAGAGAATTAAACAGGATCCGCATGGTAATCCCGTTCCTTTAAGAATCCTTTGCTTCATGAGCTGGGAATCCACCATGGTTCTATATACTTCTCTATGTGTGGGCACAGGAAACTGGCTTGTTCCAAGAAGTATGCCTCAGAGCATTTCAATTAACCAGTATGTTGAAAATCCTTTGCAGGTTTTCAGCGTTTCACCATAATTGTGATAACGTGTGTATGTGCCTACTGAAACCAAATATGGCTGATAAGGACATAACTATGCTGAGGCGTAGCTGACTTGGTGTTGCCTGTTTTTGTCAGTGGAGACTGACAAGAAGCCATTCTTCTAAGTATCATCCCACCATCATTTCTCCATTGTTTAAAAATGCAGGGAAATTTTGCAAATTGGCATTATAATTAGTAGCTGGAGGGTACTTTTTTTTTTGTGGGGTCCGTCAGGATGGGTGTTCAGGCCCACTGTCAGATCGCTGGTTTGTTTTTATTATCCCCAGAGAAGAGTAGTGGGCATGTGTTTGGCAGGTGAAAAGTGCGGATTGTGTTTCAGAGAATTGAACAGGTTCCGCATGGTCATCTCATTCCTTTAAGAATCCTTTGCTTCATCAGCTGGGATTCCACCATGTTTCTATATACTCCTCTATGCCTGGGCACAGGTACCTGGCTTGTTCCAAGAAGTATGCTGGAGAGTTGTCAAATTAACCAGTACGTTGAAAATTATTTGCAGGTTTTCAGCATTTCACCATAATTTTGATAACGTTTGTATGTGCCTCCTGAAATCCAAGAAGGCTGCGACGGACATAACTATGCTGAAGAGTAGCTGACTTGGTGTTGCCTATTTTTGTTAGTGGAGACTGACAAGAAGCCATTCTTCTAAGAATCATCCCACCACCATTTTTCCATTTTTTTAAAATGCAGGGAACTTTTGCAAGTTAGCATTATAATTAGTAGCTGGAGGCTACGGTGTTTTTCTTTTTTTTTCCTGTGGGGTCTGTGTGGATGTGTTGGTCAGGCCCTCTGTCAGTTCGCTGGTTTGTTTTTATTATCCCCAGAGAGGAGAAGTGGGTATTAGTATGGCAGGTGAAAACTGCGGATCTGTTTCAGAGAATTAAACAGGATCCGCATGGTAATCCCGTTCCTTTACGAATCCTTTGCTTCATGAGCTGGGAATCCACCATTGTTCTATATACTTCTCTATGCGTGGGCACAGGAAACTGGGTTGCTCGAAGAAGTATGCCTCACACCTTTTCAATTAACCAGTATGTTGAAAATCCTTTGCAGCTTTTCAACGTTCCACCATAATTGAGATAACGTGTGTATGTGCCTACTGAAACCAAATATGGCTGCTACGGACATAACTATGCTGAGGCGTAGCTGACTTGGTGTTGCCTATTTTTGTCAGTGGAGACTGACAAGAAGCCATTCTTCTAAGTATCATCCCACCACCATTTCTCCATTGTTTAAAGATGCAGGGAAATTTTGCAACTTAGCATTATAATTAGTAGCTGGAGGGTACGGTATTTTTTTTGTGTGTGTGGTCGATGTGGATGGGGGGGTCAGGCCCTCTGTCAGTTCGCTGGTTAGTTTTTATTATCCCCAGAGAGGAGAAATAGGCATGTGTTTGGCAGGTGAAAAGGGCGGTTTCTGTTTCAGAGAATTAACGATGATCCCAATGTCATCCAGTTTCTTTAATAATCCTTTACTTCACCAGCTGGAAATCCACCATGGTTCTATATACTCCTCTTTGCGTGGGAACAGGTAACTGGCTTGTTCCAAGAAGTATGCCGCAGAGCTTTTCAATTAACCACTACGTTGAAAATTATTTGCAGGTGTTCAGCGTTTCACCATAATTGTGATAACGTTTGTTTATGCCTCCTGAAACCCAAGAAGGCTGCGACGGACATACCTATGCTGAGGCGTAGCTGACTTGGTGTTGCCTATTTTTGTTAGTGGATACTGACAAGAATCCATTCTTCTAAGTATCATCTCACCATCATTTTTCCATTGTTTAAAAATGCAGGAAAATTTTGCAAGTTAGCATTATAATTAGTAGCTGGAGGCTACGGTGTTTTTTTTTTTTTTTTTTCCTGTGGGGTCGGTGTGAATGTCTTGGTCATGCCCTCTGTCAGTTGGCTGGTTTGTTTTTATTATCCCCAGAGAGGAGAAGTGGGCATGTGTTTGGCAGGTGAAAAGGGCGGATTCTGTTTCAGAGAATTAACGATGATCCCCATGGTCATCCCGTTCCTTTAATAATCCTTTACTTCATCCGCTGGAAATCCACCATGGTTCTCTATACTCCTCCTTGCGTGGGAACAGGTAACTGGCTTGTTCCAAGAAGTATTCCGCAGAGCTTTTCGATTAACCACTACGTTGAAAATTATTTGCAGGTGTTCAGCGTTTCACCATAATTGTGATAACGTTTGTTTGTGCCTCCTGGAACCCAAGAAGGCTGCGACGGACATAACTATGCTGAGGAGTAGCTGACTTGGTGTTGCCTATTTTTGTTAGTGGAGACTGACAAGAAGCCATTCTTCTAAGTATCATCCCACCACCATTTTTCCATTGTTTTAAAATGCAGGGAAATTTTGCAAGTTAGCATTATAATTAGTAGCTGGAGGGTACGGTTTTTTTTTGTGTGTGGTCGATGTGGATGGGGGGGTCAGGCCCTCTGTCAGTTCGCTGGTTAGTTTTTATTATCCCCAGAGAGGAGAAGTGGGCATGTGTTTGGCAGGTGAAAAGGGCGGATTCTGTTTCAGAGAATTAACGATGATCCCCATGGTCATCCCGTTCCTTTAATAATCCTTAACTTCATCAGGTGGAAATCCACCATGGTTCTATATACTCCTCTTTGCGTGGGAACAGGTAACTGGCTTGTTCCAAGAAGTATGCCTCAGAGCTTTTCAATTAACCAGTATGTTGAAAATCCTTTGCAGGTTTTCAGCGTTACACCATAATTGTGATAACGTGTGTATGTGCCTACTGAAACCAAATATGGCTGCTACGGACATAACTATGCCGAGGCGTAGCTGACTTGGTGTTGCCTATTTTTGTCAGTGGAGACTGACAAGAAGCCATTCTTCTAAGTATCATCCCACCATCATTTCTCCATTGTTTAAAAATGCAGGGAAATTTTGCAAATTGGCATTATAATTAGTAGCTGGAGGGTACTTTTTTTTTGTGGGGTCGGTCAGGATGGGTGTTCAGGCCCTCTGTCAGATCGCTGGTTTGTTTTTATTATCCCCAGAGAAGAGTAGTGGGCATGTGTTTGGCAGGTGAAAAGTGCGGATTCTGTTTCAGAGAATGAAACAGGATCCGCATGCTCATCCCGTTCCTTCAGGAAACTTTTGCTTCATCAGCTGGGAATCCACCATGGTTCTATATACTCCTCTATGTTTGGGCACAGGTAACTGGCTTGTTCCAAGAAGTATGCCGCAGAGCTTTTCAATTAAGCAGTACGTTGAAAATTATTTGCAGTTTTTCAGCGTTTCACCATAATTCTTATAACGTTTGTATGTGTCTCCTGAAACCCAATATGGCTGCCACGAACATAAGTATGCTGAGGCGTAGCTGACTTCCTGTTGCCTATTTTTGTTAGTGGAGACTGACAAGAAGCCATTCTTCTAAGTACCATCCCACCATCATTTCTCCATTGTTTAAAAATGCAGGGAAATTTTGCAAATTGGCATTATAATTAGTAGCTGGAGGGTACTTTTTTTTTGGGGGTCGGTCACGATGGGTGTTCAGGCCCTCTGTGAGATCGCTGGTTTGTTTTTATTATCCCCAGAGAAGAGTAGTGGGCATGTGTTTGGCAGGTGAAAAGTGCGGATTCTGTTTCAGAGAATTAAACAGGATCCGCATGGTCATCTCATTCCTTTAAGAATCCTTTGCTTCATCAGCTGGGATTCCACCATGTTTCTATATACTCCTCTATGCGTGGGCACAGGTACCTGGCTTCTTCCAAGAAGTATGGTGGAGAGTTTTCAAATTAACCAGTACGTTGAAAATTATTTGCGGGTTTTCAGCGTTTCACCATAATTTTGATAACGTTTGTATGTGCCTCCTGAAACCCAAGAAGGCTGCGACGGACATAACTATGCTGAGGAGTAGCTGACTTGGTGTTGCCTCTTTTTGTTAGTGGAGACAGACAAGAAGCCATTATTCTAAGTATCATCCCACCACCATTTTTCCATTGTTTTAAAAGGCAGGGAAATTTTGCAAGTTACCATTATAGTTAGTAGCTGGAGGGTACGGTTTTTTTTTGTGTGTGGTCGATGTGGATGGGGGGGTCAGGCCCTCTGTCAGTTCGCTGGTTAGTTTTTATTATCCCCAGAGAGGAGAAGTGGGCATGTGTTTGGCAGGTGAAAAGGGCGGATTCTGTTTCAGAGTATTAACGATGATCCCCATGGTCATCCCGTTCCTTTAATAATACTTTACTTCATCAGCTGGAAATCCACCATGGTTCTATATACTCCTCTTTGCGTGGGAACAGGTAACTGGCTTGTTCCAAGAAGTATGCCGCAGAACTTTTCAATTAACCACTACGTTGAAAATTATTTGCAGGTGTTCAGCGCTTCACCATAATTGTGATAACGTTTGTTTGTGCCTCCTGAAACTCAAGAAGGCTGCGACGGACATAACTATGCTGAGGAGTAGCTGACTTGGCGTTGCCTATTTTTGTTAGTGGAGACTGACAAGAAGCCATTCTTCTAAGTATCATCCCACCACCATTCTTCCATTGTTTTAAAATGCAGGGAAATTTTGCAAGTTAGCATTATAATTAGTAGCTGGAGGGTACGGTTTTTTTGTGTGTGTGTGGTCGATGTGGATGGGGGGGTCAGGCCCTGTGTCAATTCGCTGGTTAGTTTTTATTATCCCCAGAGAGGAGAAGTGGGCATGTGTTTGGCAGGTGAAAAGTTCGGATTCTGTTTCAGAGAATGAAACAGGATCCGCATGCTCATCCCGTTCCTTTAGGAAACTTTTGCTTCATCAGCTGGGAATCGTCCATGGTTCTATATACTCCTCTATGTGTTGGCACAGGTAACTGGCTTGTTCCAAGAAGTATGCCGCAGAGCTTTTCAATTAAGCAGTACGTTGAAAATTATTTACAGGTATTCAGCGTTTCACCATAATTCCTATAACGTTTGTATGTGTCTCCTGAAACCCAATATGGCTGCCAAGGACATAAGTATGCTGAGGCGTAGCTGACTTCGTGTTTCCTATTTTTGTTAGTGGAGACTGACAAGAAGCCATTCTTCTAAGTATCATCCCACCACCATTTTTCCATTGTTTTAAAATGCAGGGAAATTTTGCAAGTTAGCATTATAATTAGTAGCTGGAGGGTACTTTTTGTTTTTTTTTTTTGTGGGGTCAGTGTGGATGGGGGTTCAAGGCCCTCTAGATGTTCGCTGGTTTGTTTTTATTATCCCCAAGGAGGAGAAGTGGGCATGTTGTTGCCAGGTGAAAAGTGCGGATTCTGTTTCAAAGAATTAAACAGGATCTAAATGGTCATCCGCTTCCTTTAAGAATCCTTTGCTTCATCTGCTGGGAAACCACCATGGTTCTATATACTCCAGTATGGGTGGGCACAGGTTACTGGCTTGTTCCAAGAAGTATGCCACAGAGCTTTTCAAATAAAATGTACATTGGAAATTATTTTCTGGTTTTCAGCGTTTCATCATAATTGCGGGAACGTTTGTATGTGCCTTGAAACCCAAGATGGCTGCCACAGACATAACTATGCTGAGGCGTAGCTGACTTGGTGTTGTCGATTTTTGTTAGTGGAGACTGACAAGAAGCCATTCTTCTAAGTATCATCCCACCACCATTTTTCCATTGTTTTAAAATGCAGGGAAATTTTGCAAGTCAGCATTATAATTAGTCGCTGGAGGCAACGGTGTTTTTTTTTTTTTCCCTGTGGGGTCGGTGTGGATGTGTTGGTCAGGCCCTCTGTCAGTTCGCTGGTTTTTTTTATTATCCCCAGAGAGGAGAAGTCGGCATGTGTTTGGCAGGTGAAATGTTTTGATTCTGTTTCAGAGAATGAAACAGGATCCGCATGCTCATCCCGTTCCTTTAGGAAACTTTTGCTTCATCAGCTGGGAATCCACCATGGTTCTATATACTCCTCTATGTGTGGGCACAGATAACTGGCTTGGTCCAAGAAGTATGCCGTAGAGCTTTTCACTTAAGCAGTTCGTTGAAAATTATTTGCAGGTTTTCAGTGTTTCACCATAATTCTTATAACGATTGTATGTGTCTCCTGAAACCCAATATGGCTGCCAAGGACATAAGTATGCTGAGGCGTAGCTGACTTCATGTTGCCTATTTTTGTTAGTGGAGACTGACAAGAAGCCATTCTTCTAAGTATCATCCCACCATCATTTTTCCATTGTTTAAAAATGCAGGAAAATTTTACAAGTTAGCATTACAATTAGTAGCTGAAGGGTACTTTTTTTTTTTTTTTGTGGGGTCAATGTGGATGGGTTGGTCAGGGCCTCTGTCAATTCACTGGTTTGTTTTTATTATCCCCAGAGAGGAGAAGTGGGTATTAGTATGGCAGGTGAAAACTGCGGATCTGTTTCAGAGAATTAAACAGGATCCGCATGGTAATCCCGTTCCTTTAAGAATCCTTTGCTTCGTGAGCTGGGAATCCACCATGGTTCTATATACTTCTCTATGCGTGGGCACAAGAAACTGGCTTGTTCCAAGAAGTATGCCTCAGAGCTTTTCAATTAACCAGTATGTTGAAAATCCTTTGCAGGTTTTCAGCGTTTCACCATAATTCTTATAACGTTTGTATGTGTCTCCTGAAACCCAATATGGCTGCCACGAACATAAGTATGCTGAGGCGTAGCTGACTTCCTGTTGCCTATTTTTGTTAGTGGAGACTGACAAGAAGCCATTCTTCTAAGTACCATCCCACCATCATTTCTCCATTGTTTAAAAATGCAGGGAAATTTTGCAAATTGGCATTATAATTAGTAGCTTGAGGG
Source organism: Eulemur rufifrons (assembly GCF_041146395.1). Taxonomy (NCBI): domain Eukaryota; kingdom Metazoa; phylum Chordata; class Mammalia; order Primates; family Lemuridae; genus Eulemur; species Eulemur rufifrons. The sequence goes on along the minus strand of NW_027182815.1, from coordinate 575,359 downwards.
TACTTTTTTTTTGTGGGGTCGGTCAGGATGGGTGTTCAGGCCCTCTGTGAGATCGCTGGTTTGTTTTTATTATCCCCAGAGAAGAGTAGTGGGCATGTGTTTGGCAGGTGAAAAGTGCGGATTCTGTTTCAGAGAATTAAACAGGATCCGCATGGTCATCTCATTCCTTTAAGAATCCTTTGCTTCATCAGCTGGGATTCCACCATGTTTCTATATACTCCTCTTTGCGTGGGAACAGGTAACTGGCTTGTTTCAAGAAGTATGCCTCAGAGCTTTTCAATTAACCAGTATGTTGAAAAACCTTTGCAGGTTTTCAGCGTTTCATCATCATTGTGATAACGTGTGTATGTGCCTACTGAAACCAAATATGGCTGCTACGGACATAACTATGCCGAGGCGTAGCTGATTTGGTGTTGCCTATTTTTGTCAGTGGAGACTGACAAGAAGCCATTCTTCTAAGTATCATCCCACCACCATTTTTCCATTGTTTTAAAATGCAGGGAAATTTTGCAAGTTCGCATTATAATTAGTAGCTGGAGGGTATGGTTTTTCTTTGTGTGTGTGGTCGATGTGGATGGGGGGGTCAGGCCCTCTGTCACTTCGCCGGTTAGTTTTTATTATCCCCAGAGAGGGGAAGAGGGCATGAGTTTGGCAGGTGAAAAGGGCGGATTCTGTTTCAGAGAATTTACGATGATGCCCATGGTCATCCCGTTCCTTTAATAATCGTTTACTTCATCAGCTGGAAATCCACCATGGTTCTATATACTCCTCTTTGCGTGGGAACAGGTAACTGGCTTGTTCCAAGAAGTATGCCGCAGAGCTTTTCAATTAACCACTACGTTGAAAATTCTTTGCAGGTGTTCAGCGTTTCACCATAATTGTGATAACGTTTGTTTGTGCCTCCTGAAACCCAAGAAGGCTGCGAGGGACATAACTATGCTGAGGAGTAGCTGACTTGGTGTTGACTATTTTTGTTAGTGGAGACTGACAAGAAGCCATTCTTCTAAGTATCATCCCACCATCATTTCTCCATTGTTTAAAAATGCAGGGAAATTTTGCAAATTGGCATTATAATTAGTAGCTTGAGGGTACTTTTTTTTTGTGGGGTCGGTCAGGATGGGTGTTCAGACCCTCTGTCAGATCGCTGGTTTGTTTTTATTATCCCCAGAGAAGAGTAGTGGGCATGTGTTTGGCAGGTGAAAAGTGCGGATTCTGTTTCAGAGAATTAAATAGGATCCGCATGGTCATCTCATTCCTTTAAGAATCCTTTGCTTCATCAGCTTTGATTCCACCATGTTTCTATATACTCCTCCATGCGTGGGCACAGGTACCTGGCTTGTTCCAAGAAGTATGCCGCAGAGCTTTTCAATTAACCACTACGTTGAAAATTATTTGCAGGTTTTCAGCGTTTCACCATAATTTTGATAACGTTTGTATGTGCCTCCTGAAACCCAAGAAGGCTGCGACGGACATAACTATGCTGAGGAGTAGCTGACTTGGTGTTGCCTATTTTTGTTAGTGGAGACAGACAAGAAGCCATTCTTCTAAGTATCATCCCACCACCATTTTTCCATTGTTTTAAAATGCAGGGAAATTTTGCAAGTTAGCAATATAATTAGTAGCTGGAGGGTACGGTTTTTTTTTTGTGTGTGGTCGATGTGGATGGGGGGGTCAGGCCCTCTGTCAGTTCGCTGGTTAGTTTTTATTATCCCCAGAGAGGAGAAGTGGGCATGTGTTTGGCAGGTGAAAAGGGCCGATTGTGTTTCAGAGAATTAACGATGATCCCCATGGTCATCCCGTTCCTTTAATAATCCTTTACTTGATCAGCTGGAAATCCACCATGGTTCTATATACTCCTCTTTGCGTGGGAACAGGTAACTGGCTTGTTCCAAGAAGTATGCCGCAGAGCTTTTCAATTGACCACTACGTTGAAAATTATTTGCAGGTTTTCAGCGTTTCACCATAATTGTGATAACGTTTGTTTGTGCCTCCTGAAACCCAAGAAGGCTGCGACAGAAATAACTATGCTGAGGAGTAGCTGACTTGGTGTTGCCTATTTTTGTTAGTGGAGACTGACAAGAAGCCATTCTTCTAAGTATCAACCCACCACCATTTTTCCATTGTTTTAAAATGCAGGGAAATTTTGCAAGTTAGCATTATAATTAGTAGCTGGAGGGTACCGTTTTTTTTTGTGTGTGGTCGATGTGGATGGGGGGGTCAGGCCCTCTGTCAGTTCGCTGCTTTGTTTTTATTATCCCCAGAGAGGAGAAGTGGGCATGTGTTTGGCAGGTGAAAATGGCGGATTCTGTTTCAGAGAATTATCGATGATACCCATGGTCATCCCGTTCCTTTAAAAATCCTTTACTTCATCAGCTGGAAATCCACCATGGTTCTATATACTCCTCTTTGTGTGGGAACAGGTAACTGGCTTGTTCCAAGAAGTATGCCGCAGAGCTTTTCAATTAACCACTACGTTGAAAATTATTTGCAGGTGTTCAGCGTTTCATGATAATTGTGATAAAGTTTGTTTGTACCTCCTGAAACCGAAGAACACTGCGACGGACATAACTATGCTGAGGAGTAGCTGACTTGGTGTTGCCTATTTTTGTTAGTGGAGACTGTCAAGAAGCCATTCTTCTAAGTATCATCCCGCCACCATTTTTCCATTGTTTTAAAATGCAGGGAAATTTTGCAAGTTAGCATTATAATTAGTAGCTGGATGGTACGGATTTTTTTGTGTGTGTGGTCGATGTGGATGGGGGGGTCAGGCCCTCTGTCAGTTCGCTGGTTAGTTTTTATTATCCCCAGAGAGGAGAAGTGGGCATGTTTTTGGCAGGTGAAAAGGGCGTATTCTGTTTCAGAGAATTAACGATGATCCCCATGGTCATCCCGTTCCTTTAATAATCCTTTACTTCATCAGCTGGAAATCCACCATGGTTCTATATACTCCTCTTTGCGTGGGAACAGGTAACTGGCTTGTTCCAAGAAGTATGCCGCAGAGCTTTTCAATTAACCACTACGTTGAAAATTATTTGCAGGTGTTCAGCGTTTCACCATAATTGTGATAACGTTTGTTTGTGCCTCCTGAAACCCAAGGTGGCTGCCATGAACATAACGATGCTGAGGAGTAGCTGACTTGGTTTTGCCTATTTTTGTTAGTGGAGAATGACAAGAATCCATTCTTCTAAGTATCATCTCACCGTCATTTTTCCATTGTTTAAAAATGCAGGAAAATTTTGCAAGTTAGCATTATAATTAGTAGTGGAGGCTACGGTGTTTTTTTTTTTTTCCTGTGGGGTCGGTGTGGATGTGTTGAAACCCACGGGCCCATACCCAGAGTATGATAGAGTGGGTTCCCAGGTACAATCCCAGCCCCCTAAACTCCCCCCGCCCGCCTAATGCAGACAGGGCCCTTGCGCTAAGCATAAACAATACCTTTAACAGATAACCCTAAGCCTGAACATAACACCCAACCATGTTCCTATTTCTCCCCTTAACACGTAAACCTCACCGTGCGCCTAACTTTAACCTATTATCCTAACGTTAATGCATAACCCATTCCCTGAGAACAACCCCTATCCCATAATTCTAACTCTATCTCCTAGTCATCACTGGAACACCTAATCCCTAACCCTAATTCTAAACCGCTAACCCTAACCGGAACCCTACCTACAACCCTAACACTGATTGTAACCCTTACTTCTAACCCCAACGCTATGCCTAACAAAAACCCTAACCCTTCACCCAAACCCCTAAGCCTTATGCTAACCCTTAACCCTAATCCTAATCCTAACCATTAAACCTAACCCTAGCTCTTAAAGCTAACCCTAAACCTTGCCCTCACGACTAGACCTAACCCTGGCACTATCCTAACACCTAACCCTAACCAGAACCCCTAAAGCTAACCCTGAACTCTATCCCTAACCCTAGCAGTAATCTTTAACCCTAAACCTAAGCCCAACCCATAACCCTAATCCTATCCTTTTACCCTAAAACTAACCCCTAAACCTAACACCTATACCTAACCCTAACTCTAACCCCAATCCTAATTCTAACCATACCCCTTCATAAAACACGAACTCCTAACCGCTAACCCTAACACTAACCAAAAACCCTAATCGCTAATCCCTAACCCTAACGCTTAACCTTTACCCTAACCGTTAACCCTCACCCTAATTCTTAACACTGACCCTAACCTTAACCTTTAACTCTAAGCCTAACCCTTAACCCTACAGTAAGGAAGACCCTTAATGCTAATGGTATCCCTTATCCCTAACCCTAACACTACAGTTAAAAATAACCCTAACCTTTGATCCTTAAACCTAACCCCTAACACTTACTTTAACCCCAAACCCTAACCCTAATCCTAAGCATTAAACCTAAACCTATCTCTTAACCCTAACCCTAGCCCTTACCCTAACGCCTAGATCTAACCCTAAATATAACCTCCCGCCTAATCCTAACCTTAAGCCTTAATGCTAACGCTAACCCTGAACCCGAAACCTACCCTGTAACCCTTAACACGAACCCTATCCGTAAACCTTAACCCTGACCCTAACCATTACCCGCACCCAAGCATTTAACCCTGACCCTAACCCTAATCCTTAATGATAACCCTAACACTAAACCCTAACCCTAAGCCCAACACTTAACCCTAATCCTATCCCTTAACCCTAACCCTAACCCTAACCCTAATGCTAACCGCTAAACGTAACCCTAACCGTGAACAGTAAACCTAACCCTAACCTCTAACACAAACTATAGCACATAACTCTAACCCTAAAACTAACCCTAACCCTAACCCTAACCCTAAACCCTAACTCTTAACCTTAACCCTAAGCGTTAACTCTCACGCTAACTTTTAATCCTAACCCTAATCCTAATCTTCAACCCTAAACCTAACACTTAACCATAACCCTGTACCAAACCCTAACCCCTCATCTTAACCCTAACCTTAAACCTCAACCCTAAACCAAAGTGTAACCGTTAAATCTAAGAGTAACATTTAACCCTAACCGTAATCCCTAAGCCTAAGCCCTCACCCTAACACTAAACTTCATCCTTAACCCTAACCATAACCCTAACCCTAAATCTAATTCTCAGACTTCTTGCTTTCTTAGAGTTTAGAAAGCCTGCAATCCTCCCACGCCATGCGTGAAAGGAGGCTCTGCCACAGTGTCCTGCATGAAACCCAGAGGCCCATATACTGCGTGCGGTAGAGTGGGTTCCCAGCGACCATCACAGACACCTAACTTTGCCTCCTAGAGCATACAGGGCCCGTGCCCTAAGCATAAACCCTACCCCTCACCCATAAGCCTAACCCACAACATAACACCTAACCCTGATCCTACTGCTCACCTTAACAGGTAAACCTCACCATAACCCTAACTTTAACCCCATATCTTAACGTTAATGCATGACACCCTGAGAACAAGCCCTATACCGTCATTATAACCCTACCTCCTATCTATAACCGTAACACATAATCCCTAATTCTGAAACGCCAACCCTAACCTTAACCCGACCAACAACACTAACACTAACCCTAACCCCTTACCCTAATCCTACGCCTAAAAGTAACCCTAACAGTTGATCCTTAGTCATAACCCCTAACCTTAACCCTAACCCTTAACCCTATTCCCAATCCTAACCATTAAATAGAACCCTAACTCTTAAACCTAACCCTAACCCTAACCTTTACCCTAATGCCTAGAGGTCTAACCCCAACACTGACCTACAGTTAACACTAACCCCAACCCCTAATGCTAACCTTAAACCTGAACCAAGCTCCTAACCCTTAACCCTAACAATATCCCTAACCCCTAGGCCTAACCCCAACTGCTAACCCTCTATCCCACACCCTGAATCCTAACCCTATCCCTTAACCCTAACCCCTAACCCTAACGCTAACTCCAACCCTAAACCTTACCCTGGCCCCCTAACCCAGACTTAACACCTTACCCCTAACACTAACTCTAAACCTAACCACTAATCCCTAGCACCTAACCCTGACTCGAAACCTAACCCCTAACACGAAAAACCCTAACCCCGACCCCAACCCTAATTCTCACACTACTTCCATTCCCAGAGTGAAGCAAGCCTACAATACAGCCATGCCATGTGTGAGATGAGGCTCCGCCTGAGTCCTGCATGGAGGTCCTCTCCCAAGGCCCAGGGAATGATGTTGTGCTTTCGTGGTGACTCCGACCGCACCCCCCTCACCGTAGATTAACCAGGTCCTGTGCCCTTAAACTGACCGCTAAAGCTAAGCCCTACCACCAACGCTATCCCCTGACCCTGAACCTTATCCCCGAGCCTAAAGCCCAACATTAACTCTAGACCCTTACCCTAAACCTAATCCCTAACCCTAATGCTAACCCCTAAACCCAACCCTAACCGTGAACAGTAAACCTAACCCTAACCTCTAACATAAACCATAGCACATAACTCTAACCCTAAAAATAACCCTAACCCTAACCATAACCCTAAACCCTAAATCTTTTTTTTTTTTTTTTTTTTTTTTTTGAGAGAGTCTCACTCTGTTGCCCAAGATAGAATGAGTGCCGTGGCATCAGCCTAGCTCACAGCAACCTCAGACTCCTGAGCTCAAGGAATCCTCCTGTCTCAGCCTCCCGAGCAGCTGGGACTACAGGCATGCGCCACCATGCCCGGCTAATTTTTTTCTATATATATTTTTAGCTGTCCATATAATTTCTTTCTATTTTTAGTACAGATGGGGTCTCGCTCTTGCTCAGGCTGGTCTTGAACTCCTGAGCTCAAACGATCCACCCACCTCGGCCTCCCAGAGTGGTAGGATTACAGGCGTGAGCCACCGCGCCCGGCCCTAAACCCTAACTCTTAACCTTAACACTAAGCGTTCACTCTCATGCTAACCTTTAATCCTAACCCTAATCCTAATCTTCAACCCTAAACCTAACACTTAACCCTAACCCTGTACCACACTCTAACCCCTCATCTTAACCCTAACCGTAAACCTCAACCCTAAACCAAAGTGTAACCGTTAAATCTAAGAGTAACCTTTAACCCTAACCCTAATCCCTAACCCTAAGCCCTCACACTAACACTAAAATTTATCCATAAACCTAACCCTAAAATCAAATTATAAGACTTCTTCCTTTCTTAGAGTTTAGAAAGCCTGCAATCCTCCCATGCCATGCGTGAAAGGAGGCTCTACCACTGTGTCCTGCATGAAACCCACGGGCCCATACCCAGAGTATGATAGAGTGGGTTCCCGGGTACAATCCCAGCCCCCTAAACTCCCCCCGCCCGCCTAATGCAGACAGGGCCCGTGCGCTAAGCATAAACAATACCTTTAACAGATAACCCTAACCCTGAACATAACACCCAACCCTGTTCCTATTTCTCCCCTTAACACGTAAACCTCACCGTGAGCCTAACTTTAACCTCTTATCCTAACGTTAATGCATAACCCATTCCCTGAGAACAACCCCTATCCCATAATTCTAACCCTATCTCCTAGTCATAACTGTAACACCTAATCCCTAACCCTAATTCTAAACTGCTAACCCTAACCGTAACCCTACCTACAACCCTAACACTGACTGTAACCCTTACTTCTAACCCCAACTCTATGCCTAACAAAAAAACTAACCCTTCACCCTAACCCCTAAGCCTTACCCTAACCCTTAACCCTAATCCTAATCCTAAACATTAAACCTAACCCTAGCGCTTAAAGCAAACCCTAAACCTTACCCTCACGACTAGACCGAACCCTGACACTAACCTAACACCGAACCCTAACCATAACCCCTAAAGCTAACCCTAACCCTGAACCCTAAACCTAACCCTAACACTGAACCCTCACTATATCCCCAACCTCTAAGCCTAATCCTAACCGTTAACCCTCACCCTAACACTTAAACTGGACCATAACACTAAACATTAACCAGAACACTAAACTTTAACCCTAAACCTGATCCCAACCCTTAACCCTAATCCTATCCTTTTACCCTAAGCCTAACCCCTAAACCTAACCCTAACACTAACCCCAATCCTAATTCTAACCATACCCCTTCATAAAACACGAACTCCTAACCCTAACACTTACCAAAAACCCTGATCGCTAATCCCTAACACTAACGCTTAACCTTTACCGTAACCGTTAACCCTCACCCTAACCCTTAACACTGACCCTAACCTTAACCTTTAATCTAAGCCTGACCCTTAATCCTAACAGTAAGAAAAACCCTTACGCCAATCTTATCCCTTATCCCTAAACCTAACACTACAGCTAAAAATAACCCTAACCTTTGATCCTTAAACCTAACCCCTCACACTTAACCCCAAACCCTAACCCTAATCCTAAGCATTAAACCTAACCCTATCTCTTAACCCTTACTCTAACGCCTAGATCTAACCCTAAATCTAACCTACCACCTAATCCTAAACTTAAGCCCTAATGCTAACTCTAAACCCTGAACCCTAAACCTACCCGTAACCCTTAACACTAACCCTATCTATAAACCTTAACCCTGACCCTAAACATTACCCGCACCCAAACATTTAACCCTGACCCTAACCCTAATCCTTAACGATAACCCTAACACTAAACCCTAACCCTAAGCTCAACACTTAACCCTAATCCTATCCCTTAACCCTAACCCTAACTCTAACCCTAATGCTACCCCTAAACGTAACCCTAACCGTGAACAGTAAACCTAATCCTAACCTCTAACACAAACCATGGCGCATAACTCTAACCCTAAAACTAACCCTAACCCTAACGCTAACGCTAACTCTTAACCTTAACCCTAAGCGTTAACTCTCACGCTAACCTTTAATCCTAACCCTAATCCTAATCTTCAACCCTAAACCTAACACTTAACCCTAACCCTGTACCAAACCCTAACCCCTCATCTTTACCCTAACCGTAAACCTCAACCCGAAACCAAAGTGTAACTGTTAAATCTAAGAGTAACCTTTAACCCTAACCCTAATCCCTAACCCTAAGCCCTCACCCTAACACTAAACTTCATCCTTAACCCTAACCATAATCCTAACCCTAAATCTAATTCTCAGACTTCTTGCTTTCTTAGAGTTTAGAAAGCCTGCAATCCTCCCACGCCATGCGTGAAAGGAGGCTCTGCCACAGTGTCCTGCATGAAACCCAGAGGCCCATACACTGCGTACGATAGAGTGGGTTCCCAGCGACCATCACAGACACCTAACTTTGCCTCCTAGGGCATACAGGGCCTGTGCCCTAAGCGTAAACCCTACCATTCAACCATAAGCCTAACCCACAACATAACACATAACCCTGATCCTACTGCTCACCTTAACAGGTAAACCTCACCGTAACCCTAACTTTAACCCGATATCTTAATGTTAATGCATGACACCCTGAGAACAAGCCCTATACCGTCATTCTAACCCTAACTCCTAGCCATAACCGTAACACCTAATCCCTAATTCTGAAATGCCAACCCTAACCTTAACCCGACCAACAACACTAACACTAACCCTAACCTCTTACCCTAAACCTACGCCTAAAAGTAACCCTAACGGTTGATCCTTAGTCATAACCCCTAACCTTAACCCTAACCCTTAACCCTATTCCCAATCCTAACCATTAAACATAACCCTAACACTTAACCCTAACCCTAACCTTTACCCTAATGCCTAGAGATCTAACCCCAACACTGACCTACAGTTAACACTAACCCCAACCCCTAATGCTGAACCATACTTCTAACCCTTAACTCTAACACTATCCCTAACCCCTAACCCCAACACTGACCTACAGTTAACACTAACCCCAACCCCTAAACCTGAACCATACTTCTAACCCTTAACTCTAACACTATCCCTAACCCCTAAGCTTAACCCCAACTGTTAACCCTCTAACCCTCTCCCTGATACCTAACCCTCTCCCTTAACCCTAACCCCTAACCCTAACGCTAACTTCAACCCTAAACCTTACCCTGGCCCCCTAACCCAGACTTAACACCTAACCCCTAACACTAACTCTAACCCTAACCACTAATCCCTAGCACCTAACCCTGACTCGAAACCTAACCCCTAACTCGAAATCCCTAACCCCAACCCCAACCCTAATTCTCACACTACTTCCATTCCCAGAGTGAAGGAAGCCTACAATACAGCCATGCCATGTGTGAGATGAGGCTCCGACTGAGTCCTGCATAGAGGTCCTCTCCCAAGGCCCAGGGAATGATGTTGTGCTTTCGTGATGACTTTGACCGCACCCGTCTCACCTTAGATTAACCAGGTGTTGTGCCCTTTAACTCACTGCTAAAGCTAGGCCGTACCACCGACCCTAACCCCTGACCCTGAACCGAAGTCCCGAGCCTAAAGCCCAACACTAACTCTAAACCCTTACCCTAAAACTAATCCCTAACCCTAATGCTAAACCTTAAACGTAACCCTAACCGTGAACAGTAAACCTAACCCTAACCTATATCACAAAACATAGCACATAACTCTAACCCTAAAACTAACCCTAACCCTAACAGTAAACCCTAACTCTAAACCTTATCCCTAAGCGTTATATCTCATGCTAACCTTTAATCCTAACCCTAATCCTAATCTTCAACCCTAAAGCTAACACTTAACCCTAATCCTATCCCTTAACCCTAACCTTAACTCTAATGCTAAACCCTAAACGTAACCCTAACCGTGAACGGTAAACCTAACCCTAACCTCTAACACAAACCATAGCACATAACTCTAACCCTAAAACTAACCCTAACCCTAACAGTAAACCCTGAGCGTTAACTCTCACGCTAACCTTTAATCCTAACCCTAATCCTAATCTTCAACCCTAAACCTAACACTTAACCCTAAACGTCTACCAAACCCTAACCCCTCATCTTAACCCTAACCGTAAACCTCAACCCTAAACCGAACTGTAACCGTTAAACCTAAGAGTAACCTTTAACCCTAACCCTAATCCCTAACCTTAAGCCCTCACCCTAACACTAAACTTCATCCTTAACCCTAACCATAATCCTAACCCTAAATCTAATTCTCAGACTTCTGGCTTTCTTAGAGTTTAGAAAGCCTGCAATCCTCCCATGCCATGCGTGAAAGGAGGCTCTACCACTGTGTCCTGCATGAAACCCACGGGCCCATACCCAGAGTATGATAGAGTGGGTTCCCGGGTACAATCCCAGCCCCCTAAACTCCCCCCGCCCGCCCATGCAGACAGGGCCCGTGAGCTAAGCATAAACAATACCTTTAACAGATAACCCTAACCCTGAACATAACACCCAACCCTGTTCCTATTTCTCCCCTTAACACGTAAACCTCACCGTGTGTCTAACTTTAACCTCTTATCCTAACGTTAATGCATAACCCATTCCCTGAGAACAACCCCTATCCCATAATTCTAACCCTATCTCCTAGTCATCACTGGAACACCTAATCCCTAACCCTAATTCTAAACCGCTAACCCTAACCGGAACCCTACCTACAACCCTAACACTGACAGTAACCCTTACTTCTAACCCCAACGCTATGCCTAACAAAAACCCTAACCCTTCACCCAAACCCCTAAGCCTTACGCTAACCCTTAACCCTAATCCTAATCCTAACCATTAAACCTAACCCTAGCTCTTAAAGCTAACCCTAAACCTTACCCTCACGACTAGACCTAACCCTGACACTAACCTAACACCTAACCCTAACCAGAACCCCTAAAGCTAACCCTGAACCCTATCCCTAACCCTAGCAGTAAACTTTAACCGTAAACCTAAGCCCAACCCATAACCCTAATCCTATCCTTTTACCCTAAAACTAACCTCTAAACCTAACCCCTATACCTAGCCCTAACTCTAACCCCAATCCTAATTCTAACCATACCCCTTCATAAATCACGAACTCCTAACCTCTAACCCTAACACTAACCATAAACCCTAATCGCTAATCCCTAACCCTAATGCTTAACCTTTACCCTAACCGTTAACCCTCACCCTAATTCTTAACACTGATCCTAACCTTAACTTTTAACTCTAAGCCTAACCCTTAACCCTACAGTAAAGAAGACCCTTAATGCTGATGGGATCCCTTTTCCCTAACCCTAACACTACACCTAAAAGTAACCCTAACCTTTGATCCTTAAACCTAACCCCTAACACTTACTTTAACCCCAAACCCTAACCCTAATCCTAAGCATTAAACCTAACCCTATCTCTTAACCCTAACGCTAGCCCTTACCCTAACGCCTAGTTCTAACCCTAAAGCTAACCTCCCGCCTAATCCTAACCTTAAGACCTAATGCTAACGCTAACCCTGAACCCTAAACATACCGGTAACCCTTAACACTAACCCTATCCCTGAACCTTAACCCTACCCTAACCATTACCCGCACCCAAGCATTTAACCCTGACCCTAACCCTAATCCTTAATGATAACCCTAACACTAAACCCTAACCCTAAGCCCAACACTTAACCCTAACCCTATCCCTTAACCCTAACCCTAACCCTAACCCTAATGCTAACCCCTAAACGTAACCCTAACCGTGAACAGTAAACCTAACCCTAACCTCTAACACAAACCATAGCACATAACTTTAACCCTAAAACTAACCCTAACCCTAAACCTAACCCTAAACCCTAACCCTTAACCTTAACCCTAAGTGTTAACTCTCACGCTAACCTTTAATCCTAACCCTAATCCTAGTCTTCAACCCTAAACCTAACACTTAAACCTAACCCTGTACCAAACCCTAACCCCTCATCTTAACCCTAACCTTAAACCTCAACCCTAAACCAAAGTGTAACCGTTAAATCTAAGAGTAACCTTTAACCCTAACCGTAATCCCTAAGCCTAAGCCCTCACCCTAACACTAAACTTCATCCTTAACCCTAACCTTAACCCTAACCCTAAATCTAATTCTCAGACTTCTTGCTTTCTTAGAGTTTAGAAAGCCTGCAATCCTCCCACGCCATGCGTGAAAGGAGGCTCTGCCACAGTGTCCTGCATGAAACCCAGAGGCCCATACACTGCGTGCGGTAGAGTGGGTTCCCAGCGACCATCACAGACACCTAACTTTGCCTCCTAGGGCATACAGGGCCCGTGCCCTAAGCATAAACCCTACCCCTCACCCATAAGCCTAACCCACAACATAACACCTAACCCTGATCCTACTGCTCACCTTAACAGGTAAACCTCACCATAACCCTAACTTTAACCCCATATCTTAACGTTAATGCATGACACCCTGAGAACAAGCCGTATACCGTCATTATAACCCTACCTCCTAGCTATAACCGTAACACCTAATCCCTAATTCTGAAGCGCCAACCCTAACCTTAACCCGACCAACAACACTAACACTAACCCTAACCCCTTACCCTAACCCTACGCCTAAAAGTAACCCTAACCGTTGATCCTTCGTCATAACCCGAAAGTTAACCTTAACCCTTAACCTATTCCCAATCCTAACCGTTAAACAGAACCCTAACTCTTAACCCTAACCCTAACCTTTACCCTAATGCCTAGAGATCTAACCCCAACACTGACCTACAGTTAACACTAACCCCAACCCCTAATGCTAACCTTAAACCTGAACCAAGCTCCTAACCCTTAACCCTAACACTATCCCTAACCCCTAAGCCTAACCCCAACTGTTAACCCTCTAACCCTCACCCTGAATCCTAACCCTATCCCTTAACCCTAACCCCTAACCCTAACGCTAACTCCAACCCTAAACCATACCCTGGCCCCCTAACCCAGACTTAACACCTTACCCCTAACACTAACTCTAACCCTAACCACTAATCCCTAGCACCTACCCCTGACTCGAAACCTAACCCCTAACACGAAAAACCCTAACCCCAACCCCAACCCTAATTCTCACACTACTTCCATTCCCAGAGTGAAGCAAGCCTACAATACAGCCATGCCATGTGTGAGATGAGGCTCCGCCGGAGTCCTGCATGGAGGTCCTGTCCCAAGGCCCAGGGAATGATGTTGTGCTTTCGTGGTGACTCAGACCGCACCCCTCTCACCGTACATTAACCAGGTCCTGTGCCCTTAAACTGACCGCTAAAGCTAAGCCCTACCACCAACGCCAACCTCTGACCCTGAAACTAAGCCCCGAGACTAAAGCCCAACATTAACTCTAGACCCTTACCCTAAACATAATCCCTAACCCTAATGCTAACCCCTAAACCCAACCCTATCCGTGAACAGTAAACCTAACCCTAACCCCTAACACACACCATAGCACATAACTCTAACCCTAAATCTAACCCTAAGCCTAACCGTAAACCCTAACTCTTAACCTTAACCCTAAGCGTTAACTCTCACGCTAACCTTTAATCCTAACCCTAATCCTAATCTTCAACCCTAAACCTAACACTTAACCCTAAACGTCTACCAAACCCTAACCCCTCATCTTAACCCTAACCGTAAACCTCAACCATAAACCAAAGTGTAACCGTTAAACCTAAGAGTAACCTTTAACCCTAACCCTAATCCCTAACATTAAGCCCTCACCCTAACACTAAACTTCATCCTTCACCCTAACCATAATCCTAACCCTAAATCTAATTCTCAGACTTCTTGCTTTCTTAGAGTTTAGAAAGCCTGCAATCCGCCCATGCCATGCGTGAAAGGAGGCTCTTCCACTGTGTCCTGCATGAAACCCACGGGCCCATACCCAGAGTATGATAGAGTGGGTTCCCGGGTACAATCCCAGCCCCCTACCACCGCCCGCCCGCCTAATGCAGACAGGGCCCGTGCGCTAAGCATTAACAATACCTTTAACAGATAACCCTAACCCTGAACATAACACCAACCCTGTTCCTATTTCTCCCCTTAACACGTAAACCTCACCATGAGCCTAACTTTAACCTATTATCCTAACGTTAATGCATAACCCATTCCCTGAGAACAACCCCTATCCCATAATTCTAACCCTATCTCCTAGTCATCACAGGAACACCTAATCCCTAACCCTAATTCTAAACCACTAACACTAACCGGAACCCTACCTACAACCCTAACACTGACAGTAACCCTTACTTCTAACCCCAACGCTATGCCTAACAAAAACCCTAACCCTTCACCCAAACCCCTAAGCCTTACGCTAACCCTTAACCCTAATCCTAATCCTAACCATTAAGCCTAACCCTAGCTCTTAAAGCTAAGCCTAAACCTTACCCTCACGACTAGACCTAACCCTGACACTAACCTAACACCTAACCCTAACCAGAACCCCTAAAGCTAACCCTGAACCCTATCCCTAACCCTAGCAGTAAACTTTAACCCTAAACCTAAGCCCAACCCGTAACCCTAATCCTATCCTTTTACCATAAAACTAACCCCTAAACCTAACCCCTGTACCTCACCCTCACTCTAACCCCAGTCCTAATTCTAACCATACCCCTTCATAAAACACTAACTCCTACCCGATAACTCTAACACTAAGCAAAAACCCTAATCACTAATCCCTAACCTTAACGCTTAACCTTTACCCTAACCGTTAACCCTCACCCTAAATCTTAACACTGACCCTAACCTTAACCTTTAACTCTAAGCCTAACCCTTAACCCTACAGTAAGGAAGACCCTTAATGCCAATGGGATCCCTTATCCCTAACCCTAACACTACAGCTAAAAATAACCCTAACCTTTGATCCTTAAACCTAACCCCTAACACTTCCTTTAACCCCAAACCCTAACCCTAATCCTAAGCATTAAACCTAACCCTATCTCTTAACCCTAACGCTAGCCCTTACCCTAACGCCTAGATCTAACCCTAAATCTAACCTACCGCCTAATCCTAACCTTAAGCCCTAATGCTAACTCTAACCCTGAACCCTAAACCTACCCGTAACTCTTAACACTAACCCTATCCGTGAACCTTAACCGTGACCCTAACAATTACCCGCACCCAAGCATTTAACCCTGACCCTAACCCTAATCCTTAATGATAACCCTAACACTAAACCCTAACCCTAAGCCCAACACTTAACCCTAATCCTATCCCTTAACCCTAACCCTAACCCTAACCCTAATGCTAACCCATAAACGTAACCCTAACCGTCACCAGTAAACCTAACCCTAACCTCGAACACAAACCATAGCACATAACTCTAACCCTAAAACTAACCATAACCCTAACCCTAAACCCTAACTCTTAACCATAACCCTAAGCGTTAACTCTCACGCTAACCTTTAATCCTAACCCTAATCCTAATCTTCAACCCTAAACCTAACACTTAACCCTAACCCTGTACCAAACCCTAACCCCTCATCTTAACCCTAACCGTAAACCTCAACCCTAAACCAAAATATAACCGTTAAAACTAAGAGTAACCTTTAACCCTAACCCTAATCCCTAACCCTAAGCCCTCACCCTAACACTAAACTTCATCCTTAACCCTAACCACAATCCTAACCCTAAATCTCATTCTCAGACTTCTTGCTTTCTTAGAGTTTAGAAAGCCTGCAATCCTCCCATGCCATGCGTGAAAGGAGGCTCTACCACTGTGTCCTGCATGAAACCCACGGGCCCATACCCAGAGTATGATAGAGTGGGTTCCCGGGTACAATCCCAGCCCCCTAAACTCCCCCCGCCCGCCTAATGCAGACAGGGCCCGTGCGCTAAGCATAAACAATACCTTTAACAGATAACCCTAACCCTGAACATAACACCCAACCCTGTTCCTATTTCTCCCCTTAACACGTAAACCTCACCGTGCCCCTAACTTTAACCTCTTATCCTAACGTTAATGCATAACCCATTTCCTGAGAACAACCCCTATCCCATAATTCTAACGCTATCTCCTAGTCATCACTGTGACACCTAATCCCTAACCCTAATTCTAAACCGCTAACCCTAACCGTAACCCTACCTACAACCCTAACACTGACAGTAACCCTTACTTCTAAACCCAACGCTATGCCTAACAAAAACCCTAACCCTTCACCCTAACCCTTCACCCTAACCCCTAAGCCTTACCCTAACCCTTAACCCTAATCCTAATCCTAACCCTTAAACCTAACCCTAGCTCTTAAAGCTAACCCTAAACCTTACCCTCACGACTAGACCTAACCCTGACACTAACCTAACACCTAACCCTAACCAGAACCCCTAAAGCTAACCCTGAACCCTATCCCTAACCCTAGCAGTAAACTTTAACCCTAAACCTAAGCCCAACCCGTAACCCTAATCCTATCCTTTTACCCTAAAACTAACCCCTAAACCTAACCCCTATACCTCACCCTAACTCTAACCCCAATCCTAATTCTAACCATACCACTTCATAAAACACTAACTCCTAACCGCTAACCCTAACACTAACCAAAAACCCTAATCACTAATCCCTAACCCTAACACTTAACCTTTACCCTAACCGTTAACCCTCACCCTAAATCTTAACACTGACCCTAACCTTAACCTTTAACTCTAAGCCTAACACTTAACCCTACAGGAAGGAAGACCCTTAATGCTAATGGGATCCCTTATCCCTAACCCTAACACTACAGCTAAAAATAACCCTAACCTTGGATCCTTAAACCTAAACCCTAACACTTACTTTAACCCCAAACCCTAACCCTAATCCTAAGCATTAAACCTAACCCTATCTCTTAACCCTAACGCTAGTCCTTACCTTAAAGCCTGATCTAAACCTAAATCTAACTTACCGCCTAATCCTAACCTTAAGCCCTAATGCTAACACTAACCCTGAACCCTAAACCTACCCGTAACCCTTAACACTAACCCTATCCGTGAACCTTAACCCTGACCCTAACCATTACCCGCACCCAAGCATTTAACCCTGAACCCAACCCTAATCCTTAATGATAACCCTAACACTAAACCCTAACCCTAATCCCAACACTTAAACCTAATCCTATCCCTTAACCCTGACCCTAATGCTAACCCCTAAACGTATCCCTTACCGTAACCAGTAAACCTAACCCTAACCTCTAACACAAACCATAGCACATAACTCTAAACCTAAAACTAACCCTAACCCTAACCCTAACCCTAAACCCTAACTGTTAACCTTAACCCTAAGCGTTAACTCTCACGCTAACCTTTAAGCCTAACCCTAATCCTAATCTTCAACCCTAAACCTAACACTTAACCCTAACCCTGTACCAAACCCTAACCCCTCATCTTAACCCTAACCGTAAACCTCCACCCTAAACCAAAGTGTAACCGTTAAACCTAAGAGTAACCTTTAACCCTAACCCTAATCCCTAACCCTAAGCCCTCACCCTAACACTAAACTTCATCCTTCACCCTAACCATAATCCTAACCCTAAATCTATTTCTCAGACTTCTTGCTTTCTTAGAGTTTAGAAAGCCTGCAATACTCCCATGCCATGCGTGAAAGGAGGCTCTACCACTGTGTCCTGCATGAAACCCACGGGCCCATACCCAGAGTATGATAGAGTGGGTTCCCGGGTACAATCCCAGCCCCTTAAACTCCCCCCGCCCGCCTAATGCAGACAGGGCCCGTGCGCTAAGCATAAACAATACCTTTAACAGATAACCCTAGCCCTGAACATAACACCCAACCCTGTTCCTATTTCTCCCCTTAACACGTAAACCTCACCGTGCGCCTAACTTTAACCTCTTATCCTAACGTTAATGCATAACCTATTTCCTGAGAACAACCCCTATCCCATAATTCTAACCCTATCTCCTAGTCATCACTGTGACACCTAATCCTAACCCTAATTCTAAACCGCTAACCCTAACCGTAACCCTACCTACAACCCTAACAGTGACAGTAAACCTTACTTCTAACCCCAACGCTATGCCTAACAAAATCCCTAACCCTTGACCCTAACCCTTCACCCTAACCCCTAAGCCTTACCCTAACCCTTAACCGTAATCCTAATTCTAACCATTAAACCTAACCCTAGCTCTTAAAGCTAACCCTAAACCTTACCCTCACGACTAGACCTATCCCTGACATTAACCTAACACATAACCCTAACCAGAACCCCTAAAGCTAACCCTGAACCCTATCCCTAACCCTAGCAGTAAACTTTAACCCTAAACCTAAGCCCAACCCGTAACCCTAATCCTATCCTTTTACCCTAATACTAATCCCTAAAACTAACCCCTATACCTCACCCTAACTCTAACCCCAATCCTAATTCTAACCATACCCCTTCATAAAACACTAACTCCTAACCGCTAACCCTAACACTATCAAAAAACCCTAATCACTAATCCCTAACCCTAACGCTTAACCTTTACCCTAACCGTTAACCCTCACCCTAAATCTTAACACTGACCCTAACCTTAACCTTTAACTCTAAGCCTAACCCTTAACCCTACAGTAAGGAAGACCCTTAATGCTAATGGGATCCCTTATCCCTAACTCTAACACTTCAGCTAAAAATAACCCTAGCCTTTGATCCTTAAAACTAACACCTAACACTTACTTTAACCCCAAACCCTAACCCTAATCCTAAGCATTAAACCTAACCCTATCTCTTAACCCTAACGCTAGCCCTTACCCTAACGCCTAGATCTAACCCTAAATCTAACCTACCGCCTAATCCTAACCTTAAGCCCTAATGCTAACTCTAACCCTGAACCCTAAACCTACCCGTAACCCTTAACACTAACCCTATCCGTGAACCTTAACCCTGACCCTAACCATTACCCGCACCCAAGCATTTAAACCTGACCCTACCCCTAATCCTTAATGATAACCCTAACACTAAACCCTAACCCTAAGCCCAACACTTAACCCTAATCCTATCCCTTAACCCTAACCCTAACCCTAACCCTAATGCTAACCCCTAAACGTAACCCTAACCGTCACCAGTAAACCTAACCCTAACCTCTAACACAAACCATAGCACATAACTCTAACCCTAAAACTAACCCTAACCCTAACCCTAACCCTAAACCCTAACTCTTAACCTTAACCCTAAGGGTTAACTCTCACGCTAACCTTTAATCCTAACCCTAATCCTAATCTTCAACCCTAAACCTAACACTTAACCCTAACCCTGTACCTAACCCTAACCCCTCATCTTAACCCTAACAGTAAACCTCAACCCTAAACAAAAGTGTAACCGTTAAACCTAGGAGTAACCTTTAACCCTAACCCTAATCCCTAACCCTAAGCCCTCACCCTAACACTAAACTTCATCCTTAACACTAACCATAATCCTAACCCTAAATCTAATTCTCAGACTTCTTGCATTCTTAGAGTTTAGAAAGCCTGCAATCCTCCCATGCCATGCGTGAAAGGAGGCTCGGAGGCTCTACCACTGTGTCCTGCATGAAACCCACGGGCCCATTCCCAGAGTATGATAGAGTGGGTTCCCGGGTACAATCCCAGCCCCCTAAACTCCCCCCGCCCGCCTAATGAAGACAGGACCCGTGCGCTAGGCATAAACAATACTTTTAACAGATAACCTTAACCCTTAACATAACACCCAACCCTGTTCCTCTTTCTCCCCTTAACACGTAAACGTCAACCTGCGCCTAACATTAACCTCTTATCCTAACGTTAATGCATAACCCATTTTCTGAGAACAACCCCTATCCCATAATTCTAACCCTATCTCCTAGTCATCACTGTGACACCTAATCGCTAACCCTAATTCTAAACCGCTAACCCTAACCGTAACCCTACCTACAACCCTAACACTGACAGTAACCCATACTTCTAACCCCAACGCTATGCCTAACAAAAACCCTAACCCTTGACTCTAACCCTTCACCCTAACCCCTAAGCCTTACCCTAACCCTTAACCCTAATCCTAATCCTAACCATTAAACCTAACCCAAGCTCTGAAAGCTAACCCTAAACCTTACCCTCACGACTAGACCTAACCCTGACACTAACCTAACACCTAACCCTAACCAGAACCCCTAAAGCTAACCTTGAACCCTATCCCTAACCCTAGCAGTAAACTTTAACCCTAAACCTAAGCCCAACCCGTAACCCTAATCCTATCCTTTTACCCTAAAACTAATCCCTATACCTAACCCCTATACCTCACCCTAACTCTAACCCCAATCCTAATTCTAACCATACAACTTCATAAAACACTAACTCCTAACCGCTAACCCTAACACTAACCAAAAACCCTAATCACTAATCCCTAACTCTAATGCTTAACCTTTACCCTAACCGTTAACCCTCACCCTAAATCTTAACACTGACCCTAACCTTCACCTTTAACTCTAAGCCTAACCCTTAACCCTACAGTAAGGAAGACCCTTAATGCTAATGGGATCCCTTATCCCTAACCCTAACACTACAGCCAAAAATAACCCTAACCTTTGATCCTTAAACCTAACCCCTAACACTTACTTTAACCCCAAACCCTAACCCTAATCCTAAGCATTAAACCTAACCCTATCTCTTAACCCTAACGCTAGCTCTTACCCTAACGCCTAGATGTAACCCTAAATCTAACCTACCGCCTAATCCTAACCTTAAGCCCTAATGCTAACTCTAACTCTGAACCCTAAACCTACCCGTAACTCTTAACACTAACCCTATCCGTGAACCTTAACCCTGACCCTAAACATTACCCGCACCCAAGCATTTAACCCTGACCCTACCCCTAATCCTTAATGATAACAATAACACTAAACCCGAACCCTAAGCCCAACACTTAACCCTAATCCTATCCCTTAACCCTAACCCTAATGCTAACCCTAAACTTAACCCTAACCGTGACCAGTAAACCTAAACCTAACCTCTAACACAAACCATAGCACATAACTCTAACCCTAAAACTAACCCTAACCCTAACCCTAACCCTAAACCCTAACTGTTAACCTTAACCCTATGCGTTAACTCTCACACTAAACTTTAATCCTAACCCTAATCCTAATCTTCAACCCTAATCCTAACACTTAACCCTTACCCTGTACTAAACCCTAACCCCTCATCTTAACCCTAACTGTAAATCTCAACCCTAAACCAAAGTGTAACCGTTAAACCTAAGAGTAACCTTTAACCCTAACCCTAATCCCTAACCCTAAGCCCTCACCCTAACACTAAACTTCATCCTTAAGCCTAACCATAATCATACTCCTAAATCTAATACTCAGACTTATTGCTTTCTTAGAGTTTAGAAAGCCTGCAATCCTCCCATGCCTTGCGTGAAAGGAGGCTCTACCACTGTGTCCTGCATGAAACCCACGGGCCCATACCCAGAGTATGATCGAGTGGGTTCCCGGGTACAATCCCAGCCCCCTAAACTCGCCCAGCCCGCCTAATGCAGACAGGGCCCGTGCGCTAAGCATAAACAATGCCTTTAACAGATAACCCTAACCCTGAACATAACACCCAACCCTGTTCCTATTTCTCCCCTTAACACGTAAACCTCACCGTGCGCCTAACATTTACCTCTTATCCTAACGTTAATGCATAACCCATTCCCTGAGAACAACCCCTATCCCATAATTCTAACCCTATCTCCTAGTCATCACTGTGACACCTAATCCCTAACCCTAATTCTAAACCGCTAACCCTAACCGTAACCCTACCTACAACCCTAACACTGACAGTAACCCTTACTTCTAACCCCAACGCTATGCCTAACAAAAACCCTAACCCTTGACCCTAACCCTTCACACTAACCCCTAAGCCTTACCCTAACCCTTAACCCTAATCCTAATCCTAACCATTAAACCTAACCCTAGCTCTCAAAGCTAACCCTAACCTTACCCTCACGACTAGTCCTAACCATGACACTAACTTAACACCTAACCGTAACCAGAACCCCTAAAGCTAACACTGAACCCTATTTGTAAACCTAGCAGTAAACTTTAACCCTGAACCTAAGCCCAGCCCGTAACCCTAATCCTATCCTTTTACCCTAAAACTAACCCCTAAACCTAACCCCTATACCTCACCCTAACTCTAACCCCAGTCCTAATTCTAACCGTACCCCTTCATAAAACACTAACTCCTAACCACTAACCCTAACACTAACCAAAAACCCTAATCAATAATCCCTAACCCTAACGCTTAACCTTTACCCTAACCGTTAACCCTCACCCTAAATCTTAACACTGACCCTAACCTTAACCTTTAACTCTAAGCCTAACCCTTAACCCTACAGTAAGGAAGACCCTTAATGCTAATGGGATCCCTTATCCCTAACCCTAACACTACAGCTAAAAATAACCCTAACCTTTGATCCTTAAACCTAACCCCTAACACTTACTTTAACCCCAAACCCTAACCCTAATCCTAAGCATTAAACCTAACCCTATCTTTTAACCCTAACGCTAGCCCTTACCCTAACGCCTAGATCTAACCCTAAATCTAACCTACCGCCGAATCCTAACCTTAAGCCCTAATGCTAACTCTAACCCTGAACCCTAAACCTACCCGTAACCCTTAACACTAACCCTATCCATGAACCTTAACCCTGACCCTAACCATTACCCGCACCCAAGCATTTAACCCTGACCCTACCACTAATTCTTAATGATAACCCTAACACTAAACCCCAACCCTAAGCCCAACACTTAACCCTAATCCTATCCCTTATCCCTAACCCTAACTCTAACCCTAATGCTAACCCCTAAACGTAACCCTAACCGTCACCAGTAAAGCTAACCCTAACCTTTAACTCAAACCATAGCACATAACTCTAACCCTAAAACTAACCCTAACCCTAACCCTAACCATAAACCCTAACCCTTAACCTTAACACTAAGCGTTAACTCTCACGCTAACCTTTAATCCTAACCCTAATCCTAAACTTCAACCATAAACCTAACACTTAACCCTAACCCTGTACCTAACCCTAACCCCTCATCTTAACCCTAACCGTAAACCTCAACCCTAAACCAAAGTGTAAACGTTAAACCTAAGAGTAACCTTTAACCCTAACCCTAATCCCTAACCCTAAGCCCTCACCCTAACACTAAACTTCATCCTTAACCCTAACCATAATCCTAACCCTAAATCTAATTCTCAGACTTCTTGCTTTCTTAGAGTTTAGAAAGCCTGCAATCCTCCCATGCCATGCGTGAAAGGAGGCTCTACCACTGTGTCCTGCATGAAACCCACGGGCCCATACCCAGAGTATGATAGAGTGGGTTCCCGGGTACAATCCCAGCCCCCTAAACTCCCCCCGCCCGCCTAATGCAGACAGGGCCCGTGCGCTAAGCATAAACAATACCTTTAACAGATAACCCTAACCCTGAACATAACACCCAACCCTGTTCCTATTTCTCCCCTTAACACGTAAACCTCACCGTGCGCCTAACTTTAACCTCTTATCCTAACGTTAATGCATAACCAATTTCCTGAGAACAACCCCTATCCCATAATTCTAACCCTATCTCCTAGTCATCACTGTGACACCTAATCCCTAACCCTAATTCTAAACCGCTAACCCTAACGGTAACCCTACCTACAACCCTAACACTGACAGTAACCCTTACTTCTAACCCCAACGCTATGCCTAACAAAAACCCTAACCCTTGACCCTAACCCTTCACACTAACCCCTAAGCCTTACCCTAACCCTTAACCCTAATCCTAATCCTAACCATTAAACCTAACCCTAGCTCTTAAAGCTAACCCTAACCTTACCCTCACGACTAGTCCTAACCATGACACTAACTTAACACCTAACCGTAACCAGAACCCCTAAAGCTAACCCTGAACCCTATCCGTAATCCTTGAAGTAAACTTTAACCCTGAACCTAAGCCCAGCCCGTAACCCTAATCCTATCCTTTTACCCTAAAACTAACCCCTAAACCTAACCCCTATACCTCACCCTAACTCTAACCCCAGTCCTAATTCTAACCATACCCCTTCATAAAACACTAACTCCTAACCACTAACCCTAACACTAACCAAAAACCCTAATCAATAATCCCTAACCCTAACGCTTAACCTTTACCCTAACCGTTAACCCTCACCCTAAATCTTAACACTGACCCTAACCTTAATCTTTAACTCTAAGCCTAACCCTTAACCCTACAGTAAGGAAGACCCTTAATGCTAATGGGATCCCTTATCCCTAACCCTAACACTACAGCTAAAAATAACCCTAACCTTTGATCCTTAAACCTAACCCCTAACACTTACTTTAACCCCAAACCCTAACCCTAATCCTAAGCATTAAACCCAACCCTATCTCTTAACCCTAACGCTAGCCCTTACCCAAACGCCTAGATCTAACCCTAAATCTAACCTACCGCCTAATTCCAACCTTAAGAACTAATGCTAACTCTAACCCTGAACCGTAAACCTACCCGTATCCCTTAACACTAACCCTATCCTTGAACCTTAACCCTGACCCTAACCATTACCCGCACCCAATCATTTAACCCTGACCCTAACCCTAATCCTTAATGATAACCCTAACACTAAAACCTAACCCTAAGCCCAACACTTAACCCTAATCCTATCCCTTAACCCTAACCCTAATGCTAACCCCTAAACGTAACCCTAACCGTTACCAGTAAACCTAACCCTAACCTCTAACACAAACCATAACACGTAACTCTAACCCTAAAACTAACACTTACACTAACCCTAACTCTTAACCTTAACCCTAAGCGTTAACTCTCACCCTAACCTTTAATCCTAACCCTAATCCTAATCTTCAACCATAAACCTAACACTTAACCCTAACCCTCTACCAAACCCTAACCCATCATCTTAACCCTAACCCTAAACCTAAACCCTAAACCAAAGTGTAAACGTTAAACCTAAGAGTAACCTTTAACCCTAACCCTAATCCCTAACCCTAAGCCCTCACCCTAACACTAAACTTCATCCTTCACCCTAAGCATAATCCTAACCCTAAATCTAATTCTCAGACTTCTTGCTTTCTTAGAGTTTAGAAAGCCTGCAATCCTCCCATGCCATGCGTGAAAGGAGGCTCTACCACTGTGTCCTGCATGAAACCCACGGGCCCATACCCAGAGTATGATAGAGTGGGTTCCCGGGTACAATCCCAGCCCCCTAAACTCCCCCCGCCCGCCTAATGCAGACAGGGCCCGTGCGCTAAGCATAAACAATACCTTTAACAGATAACCCTAACCCTGAACATAACACTCAACCCTGTTCCTATTTCTCCCCTTAACACGTAAACCTCACCGTGAGCCTAACTTTAACCTCTTATCCTAACGTTAATGCATAACCCATTTCCTGAGAACAACCCCTATCCCATAATTCTAACCCTATCTCCTAGTCATCACTGTGACACCTAATCCCTAACCCGAATTCTAAACCGCTAACCCTAACCGTAACCCTACCTACAACCCTAACACTGACAGTAACCCTTACTTCTAAACCCAACGCTATGCCTAACAAAAACCCTAACCCTTGACACTAACCCTTCACCCTAACCCCTAAGTCTTACCCTAACCCTTAACCCTAATCCTAATCCTAACCATTAAACCTAACCCTAGCTCTTAAAGATAACCCTAAACCTTACCCTCACGACAAGACCTAGCCTGACACTAACCAAACACCTAACCCTAACCAGAACACCTAAAGCTAACCCTGAACCCTATCCCTAACCCTAGCAGTAAACTTTAACCCTAAACATAAGCCCAACCCGTAACCCTAATCCTATCCTTTTACCCTAAAACCAAACCCTAAACCTAACCCCTATACCTCACCCTAACTCTAACCCCAATCCTAATTCTAACCATACCCCTTCATAAAACACTAACTCCTAACCGCTATCCCTAACACTAACCAAAAACCCTAATCACTAATCCCTAACCCTAACGCTTAACCTTTACCCTAACCGTTAACCCTCACCTTAAATCTTAACACTGACCCTAACCTGAACCTCTAACTCTAAGCCTAACACTTAACCCTACAGTAAGGAAGACCCTTAATGCTAATGGGATCCCTTATCCCTAACCCTAACACTACAGCTAAAAATAACCCTAACCTTTGATCCTTAAACCTAACCCCTAACCCTTACTTTAACCCCAAACCCTAACCCTAATCCTAAGCACTAAACCTAACCCTATCTCTTCACCCTAATGCTAGCCCTTACCGTAACGCCTAGATCTAACCCTAAATCTAACCTACGCCTAATTCTAAGCTTAGGCCCTAATGCTAACTCTAACCCTGAACCCTAAACCTACCCGTAACCCTTAACACTAACCCTATCCGTGAACCTTAACCCTGACCCTAACCATTACCCGCACCCAAGCATTTAACCCTGACCCTAACCCTAATCCTTAATGATAACCCTAACACTAAACCCTAACCCTAAGCCCAACACTTAAACCTAATCCTATCCCTTAACCCTGACCCTAATGCTAACCCCTAAACGTATCCCTTACCGTAACCAGTAAACCTAACCCTAACCTCTAACACAAACCATAGCACATAACTCTAAACCTAAAACTAACCCTAACCCTAACCCTAACCCTAAACCCTAACTGTTAACCTTAACCCTAAGCGTTAACTCTCACGCTAACCTTTAAGCCTAACCCTAATCCTAATCTTCAACCCTAAACCTAACACTTAACCCTAACCCTGTACCAAACCCTAACCCCTCATCTTAACCCTAACCGTAAACCTCCACCCTAAACCAAAGTGTAACCGTTAAACCTAAGAGTAACCTTTAACCCTAACCCTAATCCCTAACCCTAAGCCCTCACCCTAACACTAAACTTCATCCTTCACCCTAACCATAATCCTAACCCTAAATCTATTTCTCAGACTTCTTGCTTTCTTAGAGTTTAGAAAGCCTGCAATACTCCCATGCCATGCGTGAAAGGAGGCTCTACCACTGTGTCCTGCATGAAACCCACGGGCCCATACCCAGAGTATGATAGAGTGGGTTCCCGGGTACAATCCCAGCCCCTTAAACTCCCCCCGCCCGCCTAATGCAGACAGGGCCCGTGCGCTAAGCATAAACAATACCTTTAACAGATAACCCTAGCCCTGAACATAACACCCAACCCTGTTCCTATTTCTCCCCTTAACACGTAAACCTCACCGTGCGCCTAACTTTAACCTCTTATCCTAACGTTAATGCATAACCTATTTCCTGAGAACAACCCCTATCCCATAATTCTAACCCTATCTCCTAGTCATCACTGTGACACCTAATCCTAACCCTAATTCTAAACCGCTAACCCTAACCGTAACCCTACCTACAACCCTAACAGTGACAGTAAACCTTACTTCTAACCCCAACGCTATGCCTAA
Organism: Eulemur rufifrons; assembly: GCF_041146395.1. NCBI lineage: Eukaryota > Metazoa > Chordata > Mammalia > Primates > Lemuridae > Eulemur > Eulemur rufifrons. The sequence continues at coordinate 547,199 of NW_027182815.1, read as the reverse complement.
CAAAATCCCTAACCCTTGACCCTAACCCTTCACCCTAACCCCTAAGCCTTACCCTAACCCTTAACCGTAATCCTAATTCTAACCATTAAACCTAACCCTAGCTCTTAAAGCTAACCCTAAACCTTACCCTCACGACTAGACCTATCCCTGACATTAACCTAACACATAACCCTAACCAGAACCCCTAAAGCTAACCCTGAACCCTATCCCTAACCCTAGCAGTAAACTTTAACCCTAAACCTAAGCCCAACCCGTAACCCTAATCCTATCCTTTTACCCTAATACTAATCCCTAAAACTAACCCCTATACCTCACCCTAACTCTAACCCCAATCCTAATTCTAACCATACCCCTTCATAAAACACTAACTCCTAACCGCTAACCCTAACACTATCAAAAAACCCTAATCACTAATCCCTAACCCTAACGCTTAACCTTTACCCTAACCGTTAACCCTCACCCTAAATCTTAACACTGACCCTAACCTTAACCTTTAACTCTAAGCCTAACCCTTAACCCTACAGTAAGGAAGACCCTTAATGCTAATGGGATCCCTTATCCCTAACTCTAACACTTCAGCTAAAAATAACCCTAGCCTTTGATCCTTAAAACTAACACCTAACACTTACTTTAACCCCAAACCCTAACCCTAATCCTAAGCATTAAACCTAACCCTATCTCTTAACCCTAACGCTAGCCCTTACCCTAACGCCTAGATCTAACCCTAAATCTAACCTACCGCCTAATCCTAACCTTAAGCCCTAATGCTAACTCTAACCCTGAACCCTAAACCTACCCGTAACCCTTAACACTAACCCTATCCGTGAACCTTAACCCTGACCCTAACCATTACCCGCACCCAAGCATTTAAACCTGACCCTACCCCTAATCCTTAATGATAACCCTAACACTAAACCCTAACCCTAAGCCCAACACTTAACCCTAATCCTATCCCTTAACCCTAACCCTAACCCTAACCCTAATGCTAACCCCTAAACGTAACCCTAACCGTCACCAGTAAACCTAACCCTAACCTCTAACACAAACCATAGCACATAACTCTAACCCTAAAACTAACCCTAACCCTAACCCTAACCCTAAACCCTAACTCTTAACCTTAACCCTAAGGGTTAACTCTCACGCTAACCTTTAATCCTAACCCTAATCCTAATCTTCAACCCTAAACCTAACACTTAACCCTAACCCTGTACCTAACCCTAACCCCTCATCTTAACCCTAACAGTAAACCTCAACCCTAAACAAAAGTGTAACCGTTAAACCTAGGAGTAACCTTTAACCCTAACCCTAATCCCTAACCCTAAGCCCTCACCCTAACACTAAACTTCATCCTTAACACTAACCATAATCCTAACCCTAAATCTAATTCTCAGACTTCTTGCATTCTTAGAGTTTAGAAAGCCTGCAATCCTCCCATGCCATGCGTGAAAGGAGGCTCGGAGGCTCTACCACTGTGTCCTGCATGAAACCCACGGGCCCATTCCCAGAGTATGATAGAGTGGGTTCCCGGGTACAATCCCAGCCCCCTAAACTCCCCCCGCCCGCCTAATGAAGACAGGACCCGTGCGCTAGGCATAAACAATACTTTTAACAGATAACCTTAACCCTTAACATAACACCCAACCCTGTTCCTCTTTCTCCCCTTAACACGTAAACGTCAACCTGCGCCTAACATTAACCTCTTATCCTAACGTTAATGCATAACCCATTTTCTGAGAACAACCCCTATCCCATAATTCTAACCCTATCTCCTAGTCATCACTGTGACACCTAATCGCTAACCCTAATTCTAAACCGCTAACCCTAACCGTAACCCTACCTACAACCCTAACACTGACAGTAACCCATACTTCTAACCCCAACGCTATGCCTAACAAAAACCCTAACCCTTGACTCTAACCCTTCACCCTAACCCCTAAGCCTTACCCTAACCCTTAACCCTAATCCTAATCCTAACCATTAAACCTAACCCAAGCTCTGAAAGCTAACCCTAAACCTTACCCTCACGACTAGACCTAACCCTGACACTAACCTAACACCTAACCCTAACCAGAACCCCTAAAGCTAACCTTGAACCCTATCCCTAACCCTAGCAGTAAACTTTAACCCTAAACCTAAGCCCAACCCGTAACCCTAATCCTATCCTTTTACCCTAAAACTAATCCCTATACCTAACCCCTATACCTCACCCTAACTCTAACCCCAATCCTAATTCTAACCATACAACTTCATAAAACACTAACTCCTAACCGCTAACCCTAACACTAACCAAAAACCCTAATCACTAATCCCTAACTCTAATGCTTAACCTTTACCCTAACCGTTAACCCTCACCCTAAATCTTAACACTGACCCTAACCTTCACCTTTAACTCTAAGCCTAACCCTTAACCCTACAGTAAGGAAGACCCTTAATGCTAATGGGATCCCTTATCCCTAACCCTAACACTACAGCCAAAAATAACCCTAACCTTTGATCCTTAAACCTAACCCCTAACACTTACTTTAACCCCAAACCCTAACCCTAATCCTAAGCATTAAACCTAACCCTATCTCTTAACCCTAACGCTAGCTCTTACCCTAACGCCTAGATGTAACCCTAAATCTAACCTACCGCCTAATCCTAACCTTAAGCCCTAATGCTAACTCTAACTCTGAACCCTAAACCTACCCGTAACTCTTAACACTAACCCTATCCGTGAACCTTAACCCTGACCCTAAACATTACCCGCACCCAAGCATTTAACCCTGACCCTACCCCTAATCCTTAATGATAACAATAACACTAAACCCGAACCCTAAGCCCAACACTTAACCCTAATCCTATCCCTTAACCCTAACCCTAATGCTAACCCTAAACTTAACCCTAACCGTGACCAGTAAACCTAAACCTAACCTCTAACACAAACCATAGCACATAACTCTAACCCTAAAACTAACCCTAACCCTAACCCTAACCCTAAACCCTAACTGTTAACCTTAACCCTATGCGTTAACTCTCACACTAAACTTTAATCCTAACCCTAATCCTAATCTTCAACCCTAATCCTAACACTTAACCCTTACCCTGTACTAAACCCTAACCCCTCATCTTAACCCTAACTGTAAATCTCAACCCTAAACCAAAGTGTAACCGTTAAACCTAAGAGTAACCTTTAACCCTAACCCTAATCCCTAACCCTAAGCCCTCACCCTAACACTAAACTTCATCCTTAAGCCTAACCATAATCATACTCCTAAATCTAATACTCAGACTTATTGCTTTCTTAGAGTTTAGAAAGCCTGCAATCCTCCCATGCCTTGCGTGAAAGGAGGCTCTACCACTGTGTCCTGCATGAAACCCACGGGCCCATACCCAGAGTATGATCGAGTGGGTTCCCGGGTACAATCCCAGCCCCCTAAACTCGCCCAGCCCGCCTAATGCAGACAGGGCCCGTGCGCTAAGCATAAACAATGCCTTTAACAGATAACCCTAACCCTGAACATAACACCCAACCCTGTTCCTATTTCTCCCCTTAACACGTAAACCTCACCGTGCGCCTAACATTTACCTCTTATCCTAACGTTAATGCATAACCCATTCCCTGAGAACAACCCCTATCCCATAATTCTAACCCTATCTCCTAGTCATCACTGTGACACCTAATCCCTAACCCTAATTCTAAACCGCTAACCCTAACCGTAACCCTACCTACAACCCTAACACTGACAGTAACCCTTACTTCTAACCCCAACGCTATGCCTAACAAAAACCCTAACCCTTGACCCTAACCCTTCACACTAACCCCTAAGCCTTACCCTAACCCTTAACCCTAATCCTAATCCTAACCATTAAACCTAACCCTAGCTCTCAAAGCTAACCCTAACCTTACCCTCACGACTAGTCCTAACCATGACACTAACTTAACACCTAACCGTAACCAGAACCCCTAAAGCTAACACTGAACCCTATTTGTAAACCTAGCAGTAAACTTTAACCCTGAACCTAAGCCCAGCCCGTAACCCTAATCCTATCCTTTTACCCTAAAACTAACCCCTAAACCTAACCCCTATACCTCACCCTAACTCTAACCCCAGTCCTAATTCTAACCGTACCCCTTCATAAAACACTAACTCCTAACCACTAACCCTAACACTAACCAAAAACCCTAATCAATAATCCCTAACCCTAACGCTTAACCTTTACCCTAACCGTTAACCCTCACCCTAAATCTTAACACTGACCCTAACCTTAACCTTTAACTCTAAGCCTAACCCTTAACCCTACAGTAAGGAAGACCCTTAATGCTAATGGGATCCCTTATCCCTAACCCTAACACTACAGCTAAAAATAACCCTAACCTTTGATCCTTAAACCTAACCCCTAACACTTACTTTAACCCCAAACCCTAACCCTAATCCTAAGCATTAAACCTAACCCTATCTTTTAACCCTAACGCTAGCCCTTACCCTAACGCCTAGATCTAACCCTAAATCTAACCTACCGCCGAATCCTAACCTTAAGCCCTAATGCTAACTCTAACCCTGAACCCTAAACCTACCCGTAACCCTTAACACTAACCCTATCCATGAACCTTAACCCTGACCCTAACCATTACCCGCACCCAAGCATTTAACCCTGACCCTACCACTAATTCTTAATGATAACCCTAACACTAAACCCCAACCCTAAGCCCAACACTTAACCCTAATCCTATCCCTTATCCCTAACCCTAACTCTAACCCTAATGCTAACCCCTAAACGTAACCCTAACCGTCACCAGTAAAGCTAACCCTAACCTTTAACTCAAACCATAGCACATAACTCTAACCCTAAAACTAACCCTAACCCTAACCCTAACCATAAACCCTAACCCTTAACCTTAACACTAAGCGTTAACTCTCACGCTAACCTTTAATCCTAACCCTAATCCTAAACTTCAACCATAAACCTAACACTTAACCCTAACCCTGTACCTAACCCTAACCCCTCATCTTAACCCTAACCGTAAACCTCAACCCTAAACCAAAGTGTAAACGTTAAACCTAAGAGTAACCTTTAACCCTAACCCTAATCCCTAACCCTAAGCCCTCACCCTAACACTAAACTTCATCCTTAACCCTAACCATAATCCTAACCCTAAATCTAATTCTCAGACTTCTTGCTTTCTTAGAGTTTAGAAAGCCTGCAATCCTCCCATGCCATGCGTGAAAGGAGGCTCTACCACTGTGTCCTGCATGAAACCCACGGGCCCATACCCAGAGTATGATAGAGTGGGTTCCCGGGTACAATCCCAGCCCCCTAAACTCCCCCCGCCCGCCTAATGCAGACAGGGCCCGTGCGCTAAGCATAAACAATACCTTTAACAGATAACCCTAACCCTGAACATAACACCCAACCCTGTTCCTATTTCTCCCCTTAACACGTAAACCTCACCGTGCGCCTAACTTTAACCTCTTATCCTAACGTTAATGCATAACCAATTTCCTGAGAACAACCCCTATCCCATAATTCTAACCCTATCTCCTAGTCATCACTGTGACACCTAATCCCTAACCCTAATTCTAAACCGCTAACCCTAACGGTAACCCTACCTACAACCCTAACACTGACAGTAACCCTTACTTCTAACCCCAACGCTATGCCTAACAAAAACCCTAACCCTTGACCCTAACCCTTCACACTAACCCCTAAGCCTTACCCTAACCCTTAACCCTAATCCTAATCCTAACCATTAAACCTAACCCTAGCTCTTAAAGCTAACCCTAACCTTACCCTCACGACTAGTCCTAACCATGACACTAACTTAACACCTAACCGTAACCAGAACCCCTAAAGCTAACCCTGAACCCTATCCGTAATCCTTGAAGTAAACTTTAACCCTGAACCTAAGCCCAGCCCGTAACCCTAATCCTATCCTTTTACCCTAAAACTAACCCCTAAACCTAACCCCTATACCTCACCCTAACTCTAACCCCAGTCCTAATTCTAACCATACCCCTTCATAAAACACTAACTCCTAACCACTAACCCTAACACTAACCAAAAACCCTAATCAATAATCCCTAACCCTAACGCTTAACCTTTACCCTAACCGTTAACCCTCACCCTAAATCTTAACACTGACCCTAACCTTAATCTTTAACTCTAAGCCTAACCCTTAACCCTACAGTAAGGAAGACCCTTAATGCTAATGGGATCCCTTATCCCTAACCCTAACACTACAGCTAAAAATAACCCTAACCTTTGATCCTTAAACCTAACCCCTAACACTTACTTTAACCCCAAACCCTAACCCTAATCCTAAGCATTAAACCCAACCCTATCTCTTAACCCTAACGCTAGCCCTTACCCAAACGCCTAGATCTAACCCTAAATCTAACCTACCGCCTAATTCCAACCTTAAGAACTAATGCTAACTCTAACCCTGAACCGTAAACCTACCCGTATCCCTTAACACTAACCCTATCCTTGAACCTTAACCCTGACCCTAACCATTACCCGCACCCAATCATTTAACCCTGACCCTAACCCTAATCCTTAATGATAACCCTAACACTAAAACCTAACCCTAAGCCCAACACTTAACCCTAATCCTATCCCTTAACCCTAACCCTAATGCTAACCCCTAAACGTAACCCTAACCGTTACCAGTAAACCTAACCCTAACCTCTAACACAAACCATAACACGTAACTCTAACCCTAAAACTAACACTTACACTAACCCTAACTCTTAACCTTAACCCTAAGCGTTAACTCTCACCCTAACCTTTAATCCTAACCCTAATCCTAATCTTCAACCATAAACCTAACACTTAACCCTAACCCTCTACCAAACCCTAACCCATCATCTTAACCCTAACCCTAAACCTAAACCCTAAACCAAAGTGTAAACGTTAAACCTAAGAGTAACCTTTAACCCTAACCCTAATCCCTAACCCTAAGCCCTCACCCTAACACTAAACTTCATCCTTCACCCTAAGCATAATCCTAACCCTAAATCTAATTCTCAGACTTCTTGCTTTCTTAGAGTTTAGAAAGCCTGCAATCCTCCCATGCCATGCGTGAAAGGAGGCTCTACCACTGTGTCCTGCATGAAACCCACGGGCCCATACCCAGAGTATGATAGAGTGGGTTCCCGGGTACAATCCCAGCCCCCTAAACTCCCCCCGCCCGCCTAATGCAGACAGGGCCCGTGCGCTAAGCATAAACAATACCTTTAACAGATAACCCTAACCCTGAACATAACACTCAACCCTGTTCCTATTTCTCCCCTTAACACGTAAACCTCACCGTGAGCCTAACTTTAACCTCTTATCCTAACGTTAATGCATAACCCATTTCCTGAGAACAACCCCTATCCCATAATTCTAACCCTATCTCCTAGTCATCACTGTGACACCTAATCCCTAACCCGAATTCTAAACCGCTAACCCTAACCGTAACCCTACCTACAACCCTAACACTGACAGTAACCCTTACTTCTAAACCCAACGCTATGCCTAACAAAAACCCTAACCCTTGACACTAACCCTTCACCCTAACCCCTAAGTCTTACCCTAACCCTTAACCCTAATCCTAATCCTAACCATTAAACCTAACCCTAGCTCTTAAAGATAACCCTAAACCTTACCCTCACGACAAGACCTAGCCTGACACTAACCAAACACCTAACCCTAACCAGAACACCTAAAGCTAACCCTGAACCCTATCCCTAACCCTAGCAGTAAACTTTAACCCTAAACATAAGCCCAACCCGTAACCCTAATCCTATCCTTTTACCCTAAAACCAAACCCTAAACCTAACCCCTATACCTCACCCTAACTCTAACCCCAATCCTAATTCTAACCATACCCCTTCATAAAACACTAACTCCTAACCGCTATCCCTAACACTAACCAAAAACCCTAATCACTAATCCCTAACCCTAACGCTTAACCTTTACCCTAACCGTTAACCCTCACCTTAAATCTTAACACTGACCCTAACCTGAACCTCTAACTCTAAGCCTAACACTTAACCCTACAGTAAGGAAGACCCTTAATGCTAATGGGATCCCTTATCCCTAACCCTAACACTACAGCTAAAAATAACCCTAACCTTTGATCCTTAAACCTAACCCCTAACCCTTACTTTAACCCCAAACCCTAACCCTAATCCTAAGCACTAAACCTAACCCTATCTCTTCACCCTAATGCTAGCCCTTACCGTAACGCCTAGATCTAACCCTAAATCTAACCTACGCCTAATTCTAAGCTTAGGCCCTAATGCTAACTCTAACCCTGAACCCTAAACCTACCCGTAACCCTTAACACTAACCCTATCCGTGAACCTTAACCCTGACCCTAACCATTACCCGCACCCAAGCATTTAACCCTGACCCTAACCCTAATCCTTAATGATAACCCTAACACTAAACCCTAACCCTAAGCCCAACACTTAACCCTAATCCTATCCCTTAACCCTAACCCTAATGCTAACCCCTAAACGTAACCCTAACCGTGACCAGTAAACCTAACCCTAACCTCTAACACAAACCATAACACATAACTCTAACCCTAAAACTAACCCTAACCCTAACCCTAACCCTAAACCCTAACACTAAACCTTAACCCTAAGCGTTAACTCTCACGCTAACCTTTAATCCTAACCCTAATCCTAATCTTCAACCCTAAACCTAACACTTAACCCTAACCCTGTAGCAAACCCTAACCCCTCATCTTAACCCTAACCGTAAACCTCAACCCTAAACCAAAGTGTAACCGTTAAACCTAAGAGTAACCTTTAACCTTAACCCTAACCCTAACCCTAACCTTAATCCCTAACCCTGAGCCCTCACCCTAACACTAAACTTCATCCTTAACCCTAACCATAATCCTAACCCTAAATCTAATTCTCAGACTTCTTGCTTTCTTAGAGTTTGGAAAGCCTGCAATCCTCCCATGCCTTGCGAGAAAGGAGGCTCTACCACTGTGTCCTGCATGAAACCCACGGGCCCATACCCAGAGTATGATAGAGTGGGTTCCCGGGTACAATCCCAGCCCCCTAAACTCCCCCTGCCCGCCTAATGCAGACAGAGCCTGTGCGCTAAGCATAAACAATACCTTTAACAGATAACCCTAACCCTGAACATAACACCCAACCCTGTTCCTATTTCTCCCCTTAACACGTAAACATCACCGTGCGCCTAACTTTAACCTCTTATCCTAACGTTAATGCATAACCCATTTCCTGAGAACAACCCCTATCCCATAATTCTAACCCTATATCCTAGTCATCACTGTGACACCTAATCCCTAACCCTAATTCTAAACCGCTAACCCTAACCGTAACCCTACCTACAACCCTAACACTGACAGTAACCCTTACTTCTAACCCCAACGCTATGCCTAACAAAAACCCTAACCCTTGACCCTAACCCTTCACCCTAACCCCTAAGCCTTACCCTAACCCTTAACCCTAATCCTAATCCTAACCATTAAACCTAACCCTAGCTCTTAAAGCTAACCCTAAACCTTACCCTCACGACTAGACCTAACCCTGACACTAACCTAACACCTAACCCTAACCAGAACCCCTAAAGCTAACACTGAACCCTATCCCTAACCCTAGCAGTAAACTTTAACCCTAAACCTAAGCCCAACCCGTAACCCTAATCCTATCCTTTTACCCTAAAACTAACCCCTAAAGCTAAACCCTATACCTCACCCTAACTCTAACCCCAATCCTAATTCTAACCATACCCCTTCATAAAACACTAACTCCTAACCGCTAACCCTAACACTAACCAAAAACCCTAATCACTAATCCCTAACCCTAATGCTTAACCTTTACCCTAACCGTTAACCCTCACCTTAAATCTTAACACTGACCCTAACCTGAACCTTTAACTCTAAGCCTAACCCTTAACCCTACAGTAAGGAAGACCCTTAAGGCTAATGGGATCCCTTATCCCTAACCCTAACACTACAACTAAAAATAACCCTAACCATTGATCCTTAAACCTAACCCCTAACACTTACTTTAACCCCAAACCCTAACCCTAATCCTAAGCATTAAACCTAACCCTATCTCTTAACCCTACCGCTAGCCCTTACCCTAATGCCTAGATCTAACCCGAAATCTAACCTACCGCCTAATCCTAACCTTAAGCCGTAATGCTAACTCTAACCCTGAACCCTAAACCTACCCGTAACCCTTAACACTAACCCTATCCGTGAATCTTAACCCTGACCCTAACCATTACCCCCACCCAAGCATTTAACCCTGACCCTAACCCTAATCCTTAATGATAACCCTAACACTAAACCCTAACCCTAAGCCCAACACTTAACCCTAATCCTATCCCTTAACCCTAACCCTAACCCAAATGCGAACCCCTAAACGTAACCCTAACCGTCACCAGTAAACCTAACCCTAACCTGTAACACAAACCATAGCACATAACTCTAACCCTAAAACGAACCCTAACCCTAACCCTAACCCTAAACCCTAACTCTTAACCTTAACCCTAAGCGTTACCTCTCACGCTAACCTTTAATCCTAACCCTAATCCTAATATTCAACCCTAAACCTAACACTTAACCCTAACCCTGTACCTAACCCTAACCCCTCATCTTAACCCTAACCGTAAACCTCAACCCTAAACCAAAGTGTAACCGTTAAACCTAAGAGTAACCTTTAACCCTAACCCTAATCCCAAACCCTAAGCCCTCACCTTAACACTAAACTTCATCCTTAACCCTAACCATAATCCTAACCCTAAATCTCATTCTCAGACATCTTTCTTTCTTAGAGTTTAGAAAGCCTGCAATCCTCCCATGCCATGCGTGAAAGAAGGCTCTACCACTGTGTCCTGCATGAAACCCACGGGCCCATACCCAGAGTATGATCGAGTGGGTTCCCGGGTACAATCCCAGCCCCCTAAACTCCCCCCGCCCGCCTAATGCAGACAGGGCCCGTGCGCTAAGCATAAACAATACCTTTAACAGATAACCCTAACCCTGAACATAACACCCAACCCTGTTCCTATTTCTCCCCTTAACACGTAAACCTCACCGTGCCCCTAACTTTAACCTCTTATCCTAACGTTAATGCATAACCCATTTCCTGAGAACAACCCCTATCCCATAATTCTAACCCTATCTCCTAGTCATCACTGTGACACCTAATCCCTAACCCTAATTCTAAACCGCTAACCCTAACCGTAACCCTACCTACAACCCTAACACTGACAGTAACCCTTACTTCTCACCCCAACGCTATGCCTAACAAATACCCTAACGCTTGACCCTAACCCCTAAGCCTTACGCTAACCCTTAACCCTAATCCTAATCCTAACCATTAAACCTAACCCTAGCTCTTAAAGCTAACCCTAAACCTTACCCTCATGACTAGACCTAACCCTGACACTAACCTAACACCTAACCCTAACCGGAACCCCTAAAGCTAACCCTGAAACCTATCCCTAACTCTAGCAGTAAACTTTAACCCTAAACCTAAGCCCAACCCGTAACCCTAATCCTATCCTTTTACCCTAAAACTAACCCCTAAACCTAACCCCTATACCTCACCCTAACTCTAAACCCAATCCTAATTCTAACCATAAAACTTCATAAAACACTAACTCCTAACCGCTAACCCTAACACTAACCAATAACCTTAATCACTAATCCCTAACCCTAACGCTTAACCTTTACCCTAACCGTTAACCCGCACCCTAAATCTTAACACTGACCCTAACCTTTACCTTTAACTCTAAGCCTTACCCTTAACCCTACAGTAAGGAAGACCCTTAATGCTAATGGGATCCCTTGTCCCTAACCCTAACACTTCAGCTAAAAATAACCCTAACCTTTGATCCTTAAACCTAACCACTAACACTTACTTTAACCCCAAACCCTAACCCTAATCCTTAGCATTAAACCTAACCCTATCTCTTAACCCTAACGCTAGCCCTTACCCTAACGCCTAGATCTAACCCTAAATCTAACCTACCGCCTAATCCTAACCTTAAGCCCGAAATCTAACTCTAACCCTGAACCCTAAACCTACCCGTAACCCTTAACACTAACCCTATCCGTGAACCTTAACCCTGACCCTAACCGTTACCTTCACCCAAGCATTAACCCTGACCCTACCCCTAATCCTTAATGATAACCCTAACTCTGAACCCTAATCCTAAGCCCAACACTTAACCCTAACCCTATCCCTTAACCCTAAACCTAACCCTAACGCTAACCCCTAAACGTAACCCTAACCGTCACCAGTAAACCTAACCCTAACCTCTAACACAAACCATAGCACATAACTCTAACCCTAAAACTAACCCTAACCCTAACCCTAACCCTAAATCCTAACACTTAACCTTAACCCTAAGCGTTAACTCTCACGCTAACCTTTAATCCTAACCCTAATCCTAATCTTCAACCCTAAACCTAACACTTAACCCTAACCCTGTACCAAACCCTAACCCCTCATCTTAACCCTAACCGTAAACCTCCACCCTAAACCAAAGTGTAACCGTTAAACCTAAGAGTAACCTTTAACCCTAACCCTAATCCCTAACCCTAACCCTAACCGTTGATCCTTAAACCTAACCCCTAACACTTACTTTAACCCCAAACCCTAACCCTAATCCTAAGCATTAAACCTAACCCTATCTCTTAACCCTAACGCTAGCCCTTACCCTAACGCCTAGATCTAACCCTAAATCTAACCTACCGCCTAATCCTAACCTTAAGCCCTAATGCTAACTCTAACCCTGAACCCTAAACCTACCCGTAACCCTTAACACTAACCCTATCCGTAAACCTTAACCCTGACCCTAACCATTACCCGCACCCAAGCATTTAACCCTAACCCTAACCCTAGTCCTTAATGACAACCCTAACACTAAACCCTAACCCTAGGCCAACACTTAACCCTAATCCTATCCCTTCACCATAACCCTAACCCTAACCCTAATGCTAACCCCTAAACGTAACCCTAACCGCCATCATTAAACATAACCCTAACCTCTAACACAAACCATAGCACATAACTCTAACACTAAAACTAACCCTAACCCTAACCCTAACCCTAACCCCTAACTCTTAACCTTAACCCCATGCGTTAACTCTCACGCTAACCTTTAATCCTAACCCTAATCCTAATCTTCAACCCTAAACCTAACACTTAACCCTAACACTGTACCAAACCCTAACCCCTCATCTTAACCCTAACCATAAACCTCAACCGTAAACCAAAGTGTAACCGTTAAACCTAAGAGTAACCTTTAACCCTAACCCTAATCCCTAACCCTAAGCCCTCATCCTAACACTAAACTTCATCCTTCACCCTAACCATAATCCTAACCCTAAATCTCATTGTCAGACTTCTAGCTTTCTTAGAGTTTAGAAAGCCTGCAATCCTCCCATGCCATGCGTGAAAGGAGGCTCTACCACTGTGTCCTGCATGAAACCCACGGGCCCATACCCAGAGTATGATAGAGTGGGTTCCCGGGTACAATCCCAGCCCCCTAAACTCCCCCCGCCCGCCTAATGCAGACATGGCCCGTGCGCTAAGCATAAACAATACCTTTAACAGATAACCCTAACCCTGAACATAACACCCAACCCTGTTCCTATTTCTCCCCTTAACACGTAAACCTCACCGTGCGCCTAACTTTAACCTCTTAACCTAACGTTAATGCATAACACATTTCCTGAGAACAACCCCTATCCCATAATTCTAACGCTATCTCCTAGTCATCACTGTGACACCTAATCCCTAACCCTAATTCTAAACCGCTAACCCTAACCGTAACCCTACCTACAACCCTAACACTGACAGTAACCCTTACGTTTAACTCCAACGCTATGCCTAACAAAAACCCTAACCCTTCACCCTAACCCTTCACCCTAACCCCTAAGCCTTACCCTAACCCTTAACCCTAATCCTAATCCTAACCATTAAACCTAACCCTAGCTCTTAAAGCTAACCCTAAACCTTACCCTCACAACTAGACCTAACCCTGACACTAACCTAACACCTAACCCTAACCAGAACCCCTAAATCTAACCCTGAACCCTATCCCTAACCCTAGCACTAAACTTTAACCCTAAACCTAAGCCCAACCCGTAACCCTAATCCTATCCTTTTACCCTAAAACTAACCCCTAAAGCTAACCCCTATACCTCACCCTAACTCTATCCCCAATCCTAATATTAACCATACCCCTTCATAAAACAGTAACTCCTAACCGCTAACCCTAACACTAACCAAAAACCCTAATCACTAATCCCTAACCCTAACGCTTAACCTTTACCCTAACCGTTAACCCTCACCCTAATTCTTAACACTGACCCTAACCTTAAGCTTTAACTCCAAGCCTAACCCTTAACCCTACAGTAAGGAAGACCCTTAATGCTAATGGGATCCCTTGTCCCTAACCCTAACACTACAGCTAAAAATAACCCTAACCTTTGATCCTTAAACCTAACCCCTAACACTTACTTTAACCCCAAACCCTAACCCTAATCCTAAGCATTAAACCTAACCCTATCTCTTAACCCTAACGCTAGCCCTTACCGTAACGCCTAGATCTAAACCTAAATCTAACCTACCGCCTAATCCTAACCTTAAACCCTAATGCTAACTCTAACCCTGAACCCTAAACCTACCCGTAACCCTTAACACTAACCCTATCCGTGAACCTGAACCCTGACCCTAACTATTACCCGCACCCAAGCATTTAACCCTGACCCTTCCCCTAATCCTTAATGATAACCCTAACACTAAATCCTAACCCTAAGTCCAACACTTAACCCTATTCCTATCCCTTAACCCTAACCCTAACGCTCACCCTAATGCTAACCCCTAAATGTAACCCTAACCGCCACCAGTAAACCTAACCCTAACCTCCAACACAAACCATAGCACATAACTCTAACCCTAAAACTAACCCTAATCCTAACCCTAACCCTAAACCCTAACTCTTAACCTTAACCCTAAGCGTTAACTCTCACGCTAACCTTTAATCCTAACCCTAATCCTAATCTTCAACCCTAAACCTAACACTTAACCCTAACCCTGTACCTAACCCTAACCCCTCATCTTAACCCTAACCGTAAACCTGAACCCTAATCCAAAGTGTAACCGTTAAACCTAAGAGTAACCTTTAACCCTAACCCTAATCCCTAACCCTAAGCCCTCACCCTAACACTAAACTTCATCCTTAACCCTAACCATAATCCTAACCCTAAATCTAATTTTCAGACTTCTTGCTTTCTTAGAGTTTAGAAAGCCTGCAATCCTCCCATGCCATGCTTGAAAGGAGGCTCTACCACTGTGTCCTGCATGAAACCCACGGGCCCATACCCAGAGTATGATAGAGTGGTTCCCGGGTACAATTCCAGCCCCCTAAACTCCCCCCGCCCGCCTAATGCAGACAGGGCCCGTGCGCTAAGCGCAAACGATACCTTTAACAGATAACCCTAACCCTGAACATAACACCCAACCCTGTTCCTATTTCTCCCCTTAACAAGTAAACCTCACCGTGCACCTAACTTTAACTTCTTATCCTAACGTTAATGCATAACCCATTTCCTGAGAACAACCCCTATCCCATAATTGTAACCCTATCTTCTAGTCATCACTGTGACACCTAATCCCTAACCCTAATTCTAAACCGCTAACCCTAACCGTAACCCTACCTACAACCCTAACACTGACAGTAAACCTTACTTCTAACCCCAACGCTATGCCTAACAAAAACCCTAACCCTTGACCCTAACCCTTCACCCTAACCCCTAAGCCTTACCCTAACCCTTAACCCTAATCCTAATCCTAACCATTAAACCTAACCCTAGCTCTTAAAGCTAACACTAAACCTTACCCTCATGACTAGACCTAACCCTGACACTAACCTCACACCTAATCCTAACCAGAACCCCTAAAGCTAACCATGAACCCTATCCCTAACCCTAGCAGTAAACGTTAACCCTAAACCTAAGCCCAACCCGTAACCCTAATTCTATCCCTTTACCCTAAAACTAACCCCTAAACCTAACCCCTATACCTCACCCTAAGTCTAACCCCAATCCTAATTCTAACCATACCCCTTCATAAAACACTAACTCCTAACCGCTAACCCTAACACTAACCAAAAACCCTAATCACTAATCCCTAACCCTAACGCTTAACCTTTACCCTAACCGTTAACCCTCACCCTAAATCTTAACGCTGACCCTAACCTTAAGCTTTAACTCCAAGCCTAACCCTTAACCCTACAGTAAGGAAGACCCTTAATGCTAATGGGATACCTTATCCCTAATCCTAACACTACAGCTAAAAATAACCCTAACCTTTGATCCTTAAACCTAACCCCTAACACTTACTTTAACCCCAAACCCTAACGCTAATCCTAAGCACTAAACCTAACCCTATCTCTTAACCCTAACGCTAGCCCTTACCGTAACGCCTAGATCTAAACCTAAATCTAACCTACCGCCTAATTGTAACCTTAAACCCTAATGCTAACTCTAACCCTGAACCCTAAACCTACCCATAACCCTTAACACTAACCCTATCCGTGAACCTTAACCCTGACCCTAAACATTACCCGCACCCAAGCATTTAACCCTGACCCTAACCCTAATCCTTAATGATAACCCTAACACTAAACCCTAACCCTAAGCCCAACACTTAACCCTAATCCTATCCCTTAACCCTAACCCTAATGCTAACCCCTAAACGAAACCCTAACCGTGACCAGTAAACCTAACCCTAATCTCTAACACAAACCATAGCACATAACTCTAACCCTAAAACTAACACTAACCCTAACCCTAACCCTAAACCCTAACTCTTAACCTTAACCCTAAGCGTTAACTCTCATGCTAACCTTTAATCCTAACCCTAATCCTAATCTTTAACCCTAAACCTAACACTTAACCCTAACCCTGTACCTAACCCTAACCCCTCATCTTAACCCTAACCGTAAACCTGAACGCGAAACCAAAGTGTAACCGTTAAACCTAAGAGTAACCTTTAACCCTAACCCTAATCCCTAACCCTAAGCCCTCACCCTAACACTAAACTTCATCCTTAACCCTAACCAGAATCCTAACCCTAAATCTAATTCTCAGACTTCTTGCTTTCTTAGAGTTTAGAAAGCCTGCAATCCTCCCATGCCATGCGTGAAAGAAGGCTCTACCACTGTGTCCTGCATGAAACCCACGGGCCCATACCCAGAGTATGATAGAGTGGGTTCCCGGGTACAATCCCAGCCCCCTAAACTCCCCCCGCCCACCTAATGCAGACAGGGCCCGTGCGCTAAGCATAAACAATACCTTGAACAGATAACCCTAACCCTGAACATAACACCCAACCCTGTTCCTATTTCTCCCCTTAACACGTAAACCTCACCGTGCCCCTAACTTTAACCTCTTATCCTAACGTTAATGCATAACCCATTTCCTGAGAACAACCCCTATCCCATAATTCTAACCCTATCTCCTAGTCATCACTGTGACACCTAATCCCTAACCCTAATTCTAAACCGCTAACCCAAACCGTAACCCTACCTACAATCCTAACACTGACAGTAACCCTTACTTCTAACCCCAACGCTATGCCTAACAAAAACCCTAACCCTTGACCCTAACCCTTCACCCTAACCCCTAAGCCTTACCCTAACCCTTAACCCTAATCCTAATCCTAACCATTAAACCTAACCCTAGCTCTTAAAGCTAACACTAAACCTTACCCTCATGACTAGACCTAACCCTGACACTAACCTCACACCTAATCCTAACCAGAACCCCTAAAGCTAACCATGAACCCTATCCCTAACCCTAGCAGTAAACGTTAACCCTAAACCTAAGCCCAACCCGTAACCCTAATTCTATCCCTTTACCCTAAAACTAACCCCTAAACCTAACCCCTATACCTCACCCTAAGTCTAACCCCAATCCTAATTCTAACCATACCCCTTCATAAAACACTAACTCCTAACCGCTAACCCTAACACTAACCAAAAACCCTAATCACTAATCCCTAACCCTAACGCTTAACCTTTACCCTAACCGTTAACCCTCACCCTAAATCTTAACGCTGACCCTAACCTTAAGCTTTAACTCCAAGCCTAACCCTTAACCCTACAGTAAGGAAGACCCTTAATGCTAATGGGATACCTTATCCCTAATCCTAACACTACAGCTAAAAATAACCCTAACCTTTGATCCTTAAACCTAACCCCTAACACTTACTTTAACCCCAAACCCTAACGCTAATCCTAAGCACTAAACCTAACCCTATCTCTTAACCCTAACGCTAGCCCTTACCGTAACGCCTAGATCTAAACCTAAATCTAACCTACCGCCTAATTGTAACCTTAAACCCTAATGCTAACTCTAACCCTGAACCCTAAACCTACCCATAACCCTTAACACTAACCCTATCCGTGAACCTTAACCCTGACCCTAAACATTACCCGCACCCAAGCATTTAACCCTGACCCTAACCCTAATCCTTAATGATAACCCTAACACTAAACCCTAACCCTAAGCCCAACACTTAACCCTAATCCTATCCCTTAACCCTAACCCTAATGCTAACCCCTAAACGAAACCCTAACCGTGACCAGTAAACCTAACCCTAATCTCTAACACAAACCATAGCACATAACTCTAACCCTAAAACTAACACTAACCCTAACCCTAACCCTAAACCCTAACTCTTAACCTTAACCCTAAGCGTTAACTCTCATGCTAACCTTTAATCCTAACCCTAATCCTAATCTTTAACCCTAAACCTAACACTTAACCCTAACCCTGTACCTAACCCTAACCCCTCATCTTAACCCTAACCGTAAACCTGAACGCGAAACCAAAGTGTAACCGTTAAACCTAAGAGTAACCTTTAACCCTAACCCTAATCCCTAACCCTAAGCCCTCACCCTAACACTAAACTTCATCCTTAACCCTAACCAGAATCCTAACCCTAAATCTAATTCTCAGACTTCTTGCTTTCTTAGAGTTTAGAAAGCCTGCAATCCTCCCATGCCATGCGTGAAAGAAGGCTCTACCACTGTGTCCTGCATGAAACCCACGGGCCCATACCCAGAGTATGATAGAGTGGGTTCCCGGGTACAATCCCAGCCCCCTAAACTCCCCCCGCCCACCTAATGCAGACAGGGCCCGTGCGCTAAGCATAAACAATACCTTGAACAGATAACCCTAACCCTGAACATAACACCCAACCCTGTTCCTATTTCTCCCCTTAACACGTAAACCTCACCGTGCCCCTAACTTTAACCTCTTATCCTAACGTTAATGCATAACCCATTTCCTGAGAACAACCCCTATCCCATAATTCTAACCCTATCTCCTAGTCATCACTGTGACACCTAATCCCTAACCCTAATTCTAAACCGCTAACCCAAACCGTAACCCTACCTACAATCCTAACACTGACAGTAACCCTTACTTCTAACCCCAACGCTATGCCTAACAAAAACCCTAACCCTTGACCCTAACCCTTCACCCTAACCCCTAAGCCTTACCCTAACCCTTAACCCTAATCCTAATCCTAACCATTAAACCTAACCCTAGCTCTTAAAGCTAGCCCTAAACCTTACCCTCACGACTAGACCTAACCCTGACACTAACCTAACACCTAACCCTTACCAGAACCCATAAAGCCTAGCCTGAACCCTATCCCTAACCCTAGCAGTAAACTTTAACCCTAAACCTAAGCCCAACCCGTAACCCTAATCCTATCCTTTACCCTAAAACTAACCCGTAAACCTAACCCCTATACCTCACCCTAACTCTAACCCCAATCCTAATTGTAACCAAAGCCCTTCATAAAACACTAACACCTAACCACTAACCCAAACACTAACCAAAAACCCTAATCACTAATCCCTAACCCTAACGCTTAAACTTTACCCTAACCGTTAACCCTCACCCTAAATCTTAACACTGACCCTATCCTTAAGCTTTAACTCTAAGCCGAACCCATAACCCTACAGTAAGGAAGACCCTTAATGCTAATGGGATCCCTTAGCCCTAACCCTAACACTACAGCTAAAAATAACCCTAACCTTTGATCCTTAAACCTAACCCCGAACACTTACTTTAACCCCAAACCCTAACCCTAATCCTAAGCATTAAACCTAACCCTATCTCTTAACCCTAACGCTAGCCCTTACCCTAACGCCTAGATCTAACCCTAAATCTAACCTACCGCCTAATCCTAACCTTAAGCCCTAATGCTAACTCTAACCCTGAACCCTAAACCTACCCGTAACCCTTAACACTCACCCTATCCGTGAACCTTAACCCTGTCCCTAACCATTACCCGCACCAAAGCATTTAACCCTGACCCTAACCCTAATCGTTAATGATAATCCTAACACTAAACCCTAACCCTAAGCCCAACACTTAACCCTAATCCTATCCCTTAAACCTAACCCTAACCCTAATGCTATCCCCTAAACGTAACCCTAACCGTCACCAGTAAACCTAACCCTAACCTCTAACACAAACCATAGCACATAACTCTAACCCTAAAACGAACCCTAACCCTAACCCTAACCCTAAACCCTAACTCTTAACCTTAACCCTAAGCGTTAACTCTCACGCTAACCTTTAATCCTAACCCTAATCCTAATCTTCAACCCTAAACCTAACACTTAACCCTAACCCTGTACCTAACCCTAACCCCTCATCTTAACCCTAACCGTAAACCTCAACCCTAAACCAAAGTGTAACCGTTAAACCTAAGAGTAACCTTTAACCCTAACCCTAATCCCTATCCCTAAGCCCTCACCCTAACACTAAACTTCATCCTTAACCCTAACCATAATCCTAACCCTAAATCTAATTTTCAGACTTCTTGCTTTCTTAGAGTTTAGAAAGCCTGCAAACCTCCCATGCCATGCGTGAAAGGAAGCTCTACCACTGTGTCCTGCATGAAACCCACGGGCCCATACCCAGAGTATGATAGAGTGGGTTCCCGGGTACAATCCCAGCCCCCTAAACTCTCCCCGCCCGCCTAACGCAGACAGGGCCCGTGCGCTAAGCATAAACAATACCTTTAACAGATAACCCTAACCCTGAACATAACACCCAACCCTGTTCCTATTTCTCCCCTTAACACGTAAACCTCACCGTGCGCCTAACTTTAACCTCTTATCCTAACGTTAATGCATAACCCATTCCTGAGAACAACCCCTATCCCATAATTCTAACCCTATATCCTTGTAATCACTGAGACACCTAATCCCTAACCCTAATTCTAAACCGCTAACCCTAACCGTAACCCTACCTACAACCCTAACACTGACAGTAACCCTTACTTCTAACCCCAACGCTATGCCTAACAAAAGCCCTAATCCTTGACCCTAACCCTTCACCCTAACCCCTAAGCCTTACCCTATCCCTTAACCCTAATCCTAATCCTAACCATTAAACCTAACCCTAGCTCTTTTTTTTTTTTTTTTTTTTGAGACAGAGTCTCACTCTGTTGCCCGGGCTAGAGTGAGTGCCGTGGCGTCAGCCTAGCTCAGAGCAACCTCACACTCCTGGGCTCAAGCGATCCTACTCCCTCAGGCTTCCGAGTAGCTGGGACTACAGGCATGCGCCACCATGCCTGGCTAATTTTTTGTATATATATATTTTAGTTGTCCATATAATTTCTTTCTATTTTTAGTAGAGACGGGGTCTCACTCTTGCTCAGGCTGGTCTCGAACTCCTGACCTCGAGCGATCCACCAGCCTCGGCCTCCCAGAGTGCTAGGATTACAGGCGTGAGCCACCGCGCCCGGCCCCAGGCTCTTAAAACTAACCCTAAACCTTACCCTCACGACTAGACCTAACCCTGACACTAACCTAACACCTAAACCTAACCAGAACCCCTAAAGCTAACCCTGAACCCTATCCATAACTCTAGCAGTAAACTTTAACCCTAAACCTAAGCCCAACCCGTAACCCTAATCCTATCCTTTTACCCTAAAACTAACCCCTAAACCTAACCCCTATACCTCACCCTAACTCTAACCCCAATCCTAATTCTAACCATACCGCTTCATAAAACACTAACTCCTAACCGCTAACCCTAACACTAACCAAAAACCCTAATCACTAATCCCTAACCCTAACGCTTAACCTTTACCCTAACCGTTAACCCTCACCCTAAATCTTAACACTGACCCTAACCTGAACCTTTAACTCTAAGCCTAACCCTTAACCCTACAGTAAGGAAGACCCTTAAGGCTAATGGGATCCCTTATCCCTAACCCTAACACTACAGCTAAAAATAACCCTAACCTTTGATCCTTAAACCTAACCCCGAACACTTACTTTAACCCCAAACCCTAACCCTAATCCTAAGCATTAAACCTAACCCTATCTCTTAACCCTAACGCGAGCCCTTACCCTAACGCGTAGATCTAACCCTAAATCTAACCTACCGCCTAATCCTAACCTTAAGCCCTAATGGTAACTCTAAACCTGAACCCTAAACCTACCCGTAACCCTTAACACTAACCCTATCCGTGAACCTTAACCCTCACCCTAACCATTACCCGCACCCAAGCATTTAACCCTGACCCTACCACTAATCCTTAATGATAACCCTAACACTAAACCCTAACCCTAAGCTCAACAATTAACCCTAATCCTATCCCTTAACACCAACCGTAACCCTAATGCTAACCCCTAAACGTAACCCTAACCGTCACCAGTAAACCTAACCCTAACCTCTAACACAAACCATAGCACATAACTCTAACCCTAAAACGAACCCTAACCCTAACCCTAACCCTAAACCCTAACTCTTAACCTTAACCCTAAGCGTTAACTCTCACGCTAACCTTTAATCCTAACCCTAATCCTAATCTTCAAACCTAAACCTAACACTTAACCCTAACCCTGTACCTAACCCTAACCCCTCATCTTAACCCTAACCATAAACCTCAACCCTAAACCAAAGTGTAACCGTTACACCTAAGAGTAACCTTTAACCCTAACCCTAAGCCCTAACTCTAAGCCCTCACCCTAACACTAAACTTCATCCTTAACCCTAACCATAATCCTAACCCTAAATCTAATTCTCAGACTTCTTGCTTTCTTAGAGTTTAGAAAGCCTGCAATCCTCCCATGCCATGTGTGAAAGGAGGCTCTACCACTGTGTCCTGCATGAAACCCACTGGCCCATACCCAGAGTATGATAGAGTGGGTTCCCGGGTACAATCCCAGCCCCCGAATCTCCCCCCGCCCGCCTAATGCAGACAGGGCCCGTGCGCTAAGCATAAACAATACCTTTAACAGATAACCCTAACCCTGAACATAACACCCAACCCTGTTCCTATTTCTCCCCTTAACACGTAAACCTCACCGTGCCATAACTTTAAACTCTTATCCTAAGGTTAATGGATAACCCATTTCCTGAGAACAACCCCTATCCCATAATTATAACCCTATATCCTAGTCATCACTGTGACACCTAATCGCTAACCCTAATTCCAAACCGCTAACCCTAACTGTAACCCTACCGACAACCCTAACACTGACAGTAAACCTTACTTCTAACCGCAACGCTATGCCTAACAAAAACCCTAACTCTTCACCCTAACCCCTAAGCCTTACGCTAACCCTTAATCCTAATCATAACCATTAAACCTAACCCTAGCTCTTAAAGCTAACCCTAAACCTTACCCTCACGACTAGACCTAACCCTGACACTAACCTAACACCTAACCCTAACCAGAACCCCTAAAGCTAAGCCTGAACCCTATCCCTAACCCTAGCAGTAAACTTTAACCCTAAACCTAAGCCCAACCCGTAACCCTAATCTTATCCTTTTACCCTAAAACTAACCCCTAAACCTAACCCCTATACCTCACCCTAACTCTAACCCCAATCCTTATTCTAACCATACCCCTTCATAAAACACTAACTCCTAACCGCTAACCCTAACACTAACCAAAAACCCTAATCACTAATCCCTAACCCTAACGCTTAACCTTTACCCTAACCATTAACCCTCACCCTAAATCTTAACACTGACCCTAACCTTCACCTTTAACTCTAAGCCTAACCCTTAACCCTACAGTAAGGAAGACCCTTAATGCTAATGGGATCCCTTATCCCTAACCCTAACACTACAGCTAAAAATAACCCTAACCTTTGATCCTTAAACCTAACCCCTAACACTTACTTTAACCCCAAACCCTAACCCTAATCCTAAGCATTAAACCTAACCCTATCTCTTAACCCTAACGCTAGCCCTTACCCAAACTTGTAGATCTAACCTACCGCCTAATCCTAACCTTAAGCCCTAATGCTAACTCTAACCCTGAACCCTAAACCTACCTGTAACCCTTAACACTAACCCTATCCGTGAACCTTAACCCTGACCCTAACCATTACCCGCACCCAATCATTTAACCTTGACCCTAACCCTAATCCTTATTGATAACCCTAACACTAAACCCTAACCCTAAGCCCAACACTTAACCCTAATCCTATCCCTTAACCCTAACCCTAACCCTAATGCTAACCCCTAAACGTAACAATAACCGTGAACAGTAAACCTAACCCTAACCTCTAACACAAACCATAACACATAACTCTAACCCTAAAACTAACGCTAACCCTAACCCTAACCCTAAACCCTAACTCTTAACCTTAACCCTAAGCGTTAACTCTCACGCTAACCTTTAATCCTAACCCTAATCCTAATCTTCAACCCTAAACCTAACACTTAACCCTAACCCTGTACCTAACCGTAACCCCTCATCTTAACCCTAACCGTAAACCTCAACCCTAAACCAAAGTGTAACCGTTAAAACTAAGAGTAACCTTTAACCCTAACCCTAATCCCTAACCCTAAGCCCTCACCCTTACACTAAACTTCATCCTTAACCCTAACCATAATCCTAACCCTAAATCTAATTCTCAGACTTCTTGCATTCTTAGAGTTTAGAAAGCCTGCAATCCTCCCATGCCATGTGTGAAAGGAGGCTCTACCACTGTGTCCTGCATGAAACCCACGGGCCCATACCCAGAGTATGATAGAGTGGGTTCCCGGGTACAATCCCAGCCCCCGAATCTCCCCCGCCCGCCTAATGCAGACAGGGCCCGTGCGCTAAGCATAAACAATACCTTTAACAGATAACCCTAACCCTGAACATAACACCCAACCCTGTTCCTATTTCTCCCCTTAACACGTAAACCTCACCGTGCGCCTAACTTTAACCTCTTATCCTAACGTTAATGCATAACCCATTTCCTGAGAACAACCCCTATCCCATAATTCTAACCCTATCTCCTAGTCATCACTGTGACACCTAATCGCTAACCCTAATTCTAAACTGTTAACCCTAACCGTAACCCTACCTACAACCCTAACACTGACAGTAAACCTTAATTCTAACCCCAACGCTCTGCCTAACTAAAACCCTAAGCCTTGACCCTAACCCTTCACCCTAACCCCTAAGCATTACCCTATCCCTTAACCCTAATCCTAATCCTAACCATTAAACCTAACTCTAGCTCTTAAAGCTAACCCTAAACCTTACCCTCATGACTAGACCTAACCCTGACACTAACCTAACACCTAACTCTAACCTGAACCCGTAAAGCTAACCCTGAACCCTATCCCTAACCCTAGCAGTAAACTTTAACCCTAAACCTAAGCCCAACACGTAACCCTAATCCTATCATTTTACCCTAAAACTAACCCCTAACCTAACCCCTATACCTCACCCTAACTCTAACCCCAATCCTAATTCTAACCATACCCCTTCATAAAACACTAACTCCTAACCGCTAACCCTAACACTAACCAAAAACCATAGTCACTAATCCCTAACCCTAACTCTTAACCTTTACCCTAACCGTTAACCCTCACCCTAAATCTTAACACTGACCCTAACCTTAACCTTTAACTCTAAGCCTAACACTTAACCCTACAGTAAGGAAGACCCTTAATGCTAATGGGATCCCTTATCCCTAACCCTAACACTACAGCTAAAAATAACCCTAACCTTTGATCCTTAAACCTAACCCCTAACACTTACTTTAACCCCAAACCCTAACCCTAATCCTAAGCATTAAACCTAAACCTATCTCTTAACCCTAACGCTAGCCCTTACCCTAACGCCTAGATCTAACCCTAAATCTAACCTACCGCCTAATCCTAACCTTAAGCCCTAATGCTAACTCTAACCCTGAACCCTAAACGTACCCGTAACCCTTAACACTAACCCTATCCGTGAACCTTAACCGTGACCCTAACCATTACCCGCACCCAAGCATTTAACCCTGACTCTACCCCTAATCCTTAATGATAACCCTAACACTAAACCCTAACCCTAAGCCCAACACTTAACCTAATCCTATCCCTTAACCCTAACCCTAATGCTAACCCCTAAACGTAACCCTAACCGTGACCAGTAAACCTAACCCTAACCTCTAACACAAACCATAGCACATAACTCTAACCCTAAAACAAATCCTAACCTTAACCCTAAACCATAACTCTTAACCTTAACCCTAAGCGTTAACTCTCACGCTAACCTTTAATCCTAACCCTAATCCTAACCTTCAACCCTAAACCTAACACTAAACCCAAACCCTGTACCTAACCCTGACACCTCATCTTAACCCTAACCGTAAACCTCAACCCTAACCCTAACCCTAACCCCTAACCCTAACCCTAACACTAAACCCCTAATCCTAACCCTAACCCCTAACCCTAACCCTAACGCTAACCCCCAAACCCTACCCCTACCCCTACCCCTAACCCTACCCCAACCCCCTAACCCTAACCCTAACCCATAAACCTAACCCTAACCCCAACCCCTAACCCTAACCCTACCCCTAACCCCTAACCCTAAACCTAGCCCTAGCCCTAGCCCTAGCCCTAACCCTAGCCCTAGCCCTGACCCTTACCCTGACTCCTGAACCTGACCCTGACCCTAACCCCTAACACTAACCCCTAACCCTAACCATAACCCTAACCCCTAACCCTAACCCCTAACCTCAACCCCAACCCTAACCCAACCCTAACCCTAACCCTAACCCTACCCTAACCCTAACCCTACCCCTACCCCTACCCCTAACCCTAAAACCCAAACCCTAACCCTAACCCCTTACCCTAATCCTACCCCTAACCCCCTAACCCTGACCCTAACCCTGACCCTAACCC